>NW_020456198.1:6757119-6855142 GCF_003342845.1 Nothoprocta perdicaria | reverse complement strand
GCCGGGCCGGGCCCGGGCCGCCTCCGCGGCGGGCAGCCCCTGCGTTTCCATCTTGGGGGTCCCTGTAGCAGCGGCTGAAACCGGAGCCGCGGGGCGGGGCCGGGCGGGCGCCGCGCGGCGAGCGCGCAAACACGGAGCGCGGAGCCCGAGCGGGACGGGAGGCGCAGGGGAAAGACGGAGCGCGGATGTGCGGAGCGGAGCGCGGGCGGCGCTGGCCACGCGGCCACCCCTGGCCCCGGGCGACCTCGGCGCCCATCGCGCCCGGACGGGCTGCTCCACGTCGCACGTCCCGTCCGCGGCCTCGAGGGGCTCGTACAAAGGGGAGTGCTCAGTGACTGACTCTTTACAGACAGATTATACCCCGCATTTTCAGGAAATTTTCAGGAAATGCGGGGTATAATTCCCCGCTGTTTAAGGACAAGGGGAGGTGATCCCCTCTTCCCGCTGGGAATGACCGCGGAGCCCCCGCGGCTCCGGCAGGGGGAGCTGCGCCCCCGCCGCAGTGAAGTGCGTCGGGTCTCAGCCCGCGGCCCTCGGGCCCCGCACACACAACAATCACCATAAAGAGCAGAGTTGTCAGACATGGGATAAGCAACCCCCGAGTTCGTTGCAGAGCCCCACTTCTCAGCACAGAGAGGCTCTGCATGTTCCTCCTAACAAAACTAGCCCTGCGCCTTGCGTAAAGACTAACGGCTTTATAGGACAGTGCTACCCAGCGAGACCTTGGGCCCTGGCCAGGGTGGTTAGTACTAGGAGGTAACATATAACATATGTTAAAGGAAAAGCTGTTAAATCTGGCTGACAGCTATTCGTGTCTCAATCGTGTAACTTGGGTTTTTTCCTTTTTTTTCATAATATGAAGCAATTCCATCCAACTGCAGATTGCACTTCACAGACAGCTCAGCTGCAAGCAGATGCCAACTCACACTGCTCAGCCGGAGACATGCACAGTACGTGAACAGAGTCAAGAACTGCTTTTCCTGAATCACAGAAAAAAAAATGCCCTTTTGCTCACTTGGCACCAGGGACAGCGCTGGGGTGCAAGGGGCTCACCTGGTAGGTACCACAGGGTCCAGCAGTTCTATCATCGTAAGACCACAGTGTGCAAGATCTCCAGGAAAGCACATTTCCATTTGCAGAGAATGGCCAGAATGGGAGAATGGAAACCGAGATGAGTAGCCTGTATTGTCTTGGGAAAAACTAGAAGCCAGCACTAAGCATCTAGATTTTTCACAAGGTTTCCGTATGTTTAGAAGATGTTCCATCTTGCTCAAGCGGAACAAGCTTTTACAGCAGAACAGCTCATCAGTGCGAGCCAGCAAACTGGATAAAGAATTGCACCATCTCAGACTTTCTAGTATCACATTTTTCTGGCCTTGGTATAAGGCATTTGGAAGTGGTTTAACACTTACCACCCTCAGGCTTTTCCACCCACCCTACCTGGCAATACAACCTGCTCCTGCTTGTAGTAAAAATCTCAGGTGACCATTTTCCAGGCAAACACAGACACACGATAGCTGCACTAACCACTTGCTATTTATTTGTCCCTTTCTATTGCAAACGGCAATCACTGTCACGGCAGTACAGAAAAGTTTGTATCTAGCACATGTGACATCATTACACCATCATCTGAAGATTAATTCCACAAGTCTTTTCTCCCACGCCCTGTGCAGCTGGATTTCATGGCTATTTGCTGTTAGCAGCAGACTCCAAATTAGGATGGAGAGTTCCAGTTTCCAATTCTACAACTGATCTGCCAAACCTAAGTAGATATTTTTTATAAAGTCTAATTATCAGGGATGAACTTCAGTTCCTTTCTTTACAGTGAATAGTACCTTACTGTAAATATCATTCCAAATATGCTCCTGACATGAGTGGACTTAGTTCTGTTGCATAGAGATTCATGTCTGCCCTACTTACGATTTAAAGGAAAAAAAAAGTAACTTCCTTTGGAGGAGACATGTGCAAGGGTTTTATGTAGCCAGATACCAAGGATGGATATCAAGGAAGCAACTTCAAAGTGTGCCTGCATGGACAGTATTGCATGTGGAATACCATTAGTGTTGCAAGGCTTGCTCCAGGATGCTCTCATCTGCCACCTTGTGAGGCAGCGTCACCTTCAGCGTGACGTTCTCCTTCATTGCTTGGCAGATGGTTTCATAAGCGTAGTCATTGCCCGACCAGCAGCGTCTGGCAACCTGTCAGGCAGGAAAATATTGATTGATAGGTGTGAATATTCTGCATTTCTCTTGCCACATCCCATCTTACCCAATATTTATGCAAATACAGGCACACAATTTCATTGCAGTAAGTCTTTCAAGTCCTTGCCAGTTCCAAGTTTCCTTATTGATGAACCAAGTAATTTGTGTAACATCTCCAAATATCTTCATTCAAAGCATTTTTATGGGTAGCTTTGGATGGACTTGGTTACCTACTATAACATACTGTTGGGTTGATAATACTCAGGTATCTTATAAACAGATACATCACAAAAGTCCCTCCCTCAAAATAATCCTATTCTCCATCCCAGCTCTGTAAAACTAGCAGGTGTTTTAGGTAATGATATGGTTTAAGGAATCAGTGCTTTTGTAGTAGGATACCAAAAATGTAAAGTAGGAAAAATGTAAAGATCACTTAAAGCATTTTGAACTATAAATCAAGGAGTCAAATTCTGTGCTAGTAGACACAGATTCCCTAGATGAATAAAAATATCAAGATTTGGCCTAAAGGAAATAAGTACTTCCCTATATTCTGTAACCTTACAAAACTAATTTTGTTAAGACTTATAAATCAGTGCCTGGAATATTTAGCCAGAATATTTAACCAGCTTAGGTTCCAATATCTAAGTACAAGATTAACCTAAGGCTAATAATAAGTTGCCTGGGTCACATCAATAAGAGCTGGAAATTACCTTTTAAGTCAAAAAATCAATTTTCCTGTCACTCACCTTTGATTATTTCTAGCAATACATTTTCTGGGATACATTTCAGGCTCTTTCCAGCCTTCTATACAAAATGAGCAACATAATGGATTGTCTTTTTTAAACATGTGCATGAAGGAGTGAGGTTTTTGTTTGCAATAAATCAGAGCAACAAAAGATTTACTGAGTTCTTAATAGGCAGTCATTGGTGAACAGGGCTTGTTAAGAGTTTGCCTTCATGACTCTAATCTGCAAGTTAATACAGTTGTCCTGCCTTTCTCTCGATAGTTTATTAATATGATATTTGAGATCTAAGACAAAATACATACAAACTGTTTTTCTTTTTCCCCTACTCCTCCTGAGAGATAGGTCCTTCAAGGAAAATATGCTCAAGTCTAAGGCAAGAAGGAATTCCCTCGTGCTTCTGAGAAGTAAAACAACAAATCATGTCAGCATCTGCAAGGAGTTCCTTTAACCCATCAAGTCCTTGTGAGGTTAAGCCACTCTAAAACAAAACAGGCTTCTCCATTAATTGGCCTATGCATCGTTACACCTTCCTGGATGCATTTTTGCAAGTATTGATTCAAGATATCTTGACACAAGAGAACTGACTCCGTCTGACTGAACCAAATAGCCATTTGTGCCATTTCTGCTCATTCAGAGATGGCCTCACAGTCAAAGACAGGGCACATCTGAACACTAATAGAAGGCAAAAACTGGCTGTAGCGTTAGCAAGGGCTGCACAAGCTGGCACTTAAATGGCAAGTGTTATTGTCATTGCTGTGGAGATAAGGAACAAACATCTAATTTAAAATAACCTTGAACTTGGTTCTGTTTTCTTTTTCTTTAAAAAAAGCCAAACAAACAAAAAAGCAACTCACACTGTGATATGTGGAAATGATCGGACTCCTGTTTGCTATAAAGTCAGGGGGAGTTCTCTGGACATTTTACAGCAAATTCCTTACCCAAGAATTTTTCAGACTTTTTTTTTTTTTTTTTTTTTAAATCAACTCAAAGCCCATTGAAGTTGGTTAAAAAAAGAATTCCATTGATTTCAGTGGGATGAGGCTCATTCATAAACAGCCCGTATTAGGAGTGGACAGAATGAGTCATTTGGCCCATCAGGACTATTCCCGGGATGCAAAGGGCAAGATCCCACACTCTTATGCTCAATTCCCATTCAGTTAAAATGAGCAGGAGGAGGAGAACTGGAGTACCTGAACAGCGCTAGCCCCAAATGAAGGCACATTTTGGGGCAGGAAGATGGTATTTATAATTTACGTATATAATGAGTTTTGCTTACTCCATTGGAAACATCCCAGCTGAGCATCATTTTAGCTCGTTCTTCAGCCTTCGCAGACCCATCCAAAACAAGGCCAAAGCCCCCATTGATCACTTCACCCCTATAAAAAAAGTTGTTAATAGTAATAATAATAATAATACCAAAACAACACAAAACGATCTCACAAAATGTGCAGAAGTGAATTTGTTCAGTTGAACTTGTGGAAGAAGGATGGGAACACAGAAATTGTGCTGAATAAGAAATATTATCAATGGCTTTTTTATACCTTAGAAAAGTAGCCAGGCAAAGGCCTAGCCTGGAATAGGGCAGGAAATCTGTGCTGTCTTCCCCCTAATGCCCAATTGCTGGTGGCATCTGCTCCAAGTGCAAGTGCCAAAGCAAAGCTCTGCACCTCTGAGCACTGCACCCTGTATGGGCTTTAGAAACCACAGGTAAAGACATGTTAGTGTTTCTGATGACCAAAGAGTTACCTGTCTTGGGGATTTTTAGATCAAACTGTTCATGTTTATCACCCAGGGTCTTCTATGTCAGCAGGACTGTGAGAACTGTATACTTATTAAAACAGACAGATGGGTCTATTTATATTCTCTCGGGACAAATGAGAGTGTGTTTTATTAAAAAAGCGTTAACCATCCCTTTGCAAACATCTGCCTCGATCGTTTCAAAATCAGCCGTTTGCTTTGTATGAGAAACATAGATGCTTAAAGACATCAGAGCCAACTTTGAGGAGCAGACTTGTTGGCAAGAGAGGAACAGAAATACACTATAGACTAGCAGATAGGCTTGGGAGAAATACCAGGCTGGTTTTAAAAGAACAGGGAAAACACGCGGAGCAAAACATCTTGTCTGATTCAGATTCTGTCTGCTCTAGTTCCTGTTTTGTTGCATGTGGTGAATAGTGGTGAGGATGATTGGAAAATTATCTGCTGCTGTAGATCTGTAAGAGAGTTCTGGCGTTACAAGCCAGCAGCTGCAGTGTTGGAGAGAAAGGGGACCTATCCTGCCCACAAATGCACGGGGTACAAGAGGAGAACACTAGTGAAGGTCCCTAGGAGCAGTTTTGTCCTGTATTTTATAGCTAATATAAGTTCATAATATTTACATAGAACAACATTGGATGAACCAGGTGCCTCCCAAAGCAGTACAGAATTATTTTCTACTGTATATTTTTCAGCAGCAGCCTGGACATCTCAAACGACATCATCTGTGGTCTCTTTTCTTAGAAGGCTACATTGGATCCTGACAGAACTGAAGTCTTCCTGAACAGAAGTCACATTTTCAGTGTTTTATTGCTCTTTACATAATGTTCATCCCCCTTCACTAGTTATAGGTACCAGCAATGTGGTCAGACTCATCAGTACTCATCAACTGTGCCCATCAGTAGGTGAGCAAGGAAATTAATGCAAGTTCTGCAGTTTTCAGTAAGTTACCAATCTCTGAACTCGCTCTCCATTATCATTATTAGAGTTGGCTGAAATACTTAAATACATTTTCTGTTGAAATACAGAATTTTCGTGAAACTGGCATTTCTCCTCTCAGGATGTCAGCTAAAGAATCGAGTTAGCAGGGAGATATTTGAATACCGTGACGCTGATATTTCAATACAAGCTGCTTCTTTTTGACTGACACTGTCAAAACTTTTCAGGACAAAACTTAATATTTTGTCCCTTGAGATTAATTTCATGCTGAAATTCCAGATTCTGTTTCCAGTCACATAAACCCCAAGAATCGACATCAATGTGTAAGTAATATCACAGTATAATCTCACCTCAAGTCAGCCTGCTGACAATACAGGACAATAAGAAAATCAGACCTCTGGACTGGTGCTTCCTAAAGATATTCCACCTGGCAGATGATGTTCATTCAGTAGCAAAGATCCCCTCTGTGCACAACATCCTGAAGAGCATCCCTTGAAGCTTAGGCATAAACTGTGAGCATCTGATCTCACTTGCACTCCTAAGTTTAGTTTCTCTCCATCCATTTCCATTGAGTTACTCCAGTGTAAATCAGAAGCACTCAACAGAATCGGCCCTGCTGTCTAAAAACCATTCATAAATTAAACACCAATGTTTCTTAGGATGGATTTTGTAGCAAAATCTCTCACTTTTAAAGGGGAGCTCTCTGCCTTCATTAGCATTGGGTCCTATTTTAAGATAATTAAAGAAACATGTGGCATTTTGACCTAAGGTACCTCCTATAAATTTCCAGATGTCTCCTTTTAAGGTGATCAAAGAAAACAAGGCCTCTCTCACAATCAAGATGTCACACTGTCAACAGTTCAATTCTTAAATTACAGCTGCCTTTTTGTTACTACAGGTTACTCGGGCTCTTTGCTAATATACATTTCTCCTGCAAATTAAAAGGCTGTAAGAAATGAATGACATTCATTTGCTGCATTTATAGTCAAGAACACGTTAATCTTAAGTCTCTCAAACAGCACATGTGATGCAGATTCCAGCTAAATAAATATTAATCCTGCATTTTTCTGTTTGCTGCACAAGGCTGTAGCTCTGAGAAATCAAAGCATGTCAAAGGTATTTCTCTAGCGTCTTTAGGAATACACGCCAGACCTGTCAACAGCTCCCAACCTCTGCTGGGAACTTGGGCAGCTGAAAACAGAGCAATTGCCTTTTCTGAACTCTTGGAACAGGGCCGTTCTGATGATAATTTTATTCCTTCCCAATCACGTTCATATCCGTTTGTAAACGCAGGTCAGCTTCCATATGCACTTTCACGCCTCCCTATCAGCTGCCTACAAGGTGCTTATTTTATTAGGCACGAGGAGATTTTGTTATGGCAAAGTCAACTGAACTTCTACCTCTGCAGAGGCAAGGCAAAACCTGAAAGCATCTTGCTTTTTCAGAAAAAAAAAAAAAAAATAATATATATATATATATATATAATACTGGCAGGGGGTTGATTTTCTCCCTTTTCCCACCTTTAAATTATTCTTCTCTCTCTCCTTAGAGGCAAAAGGCCAAGGGGGACAGTGCTCTAACTAGCCAAGTGGTGCCACGATTAGTTAAACCGAGCAGCACCACGTGTGGTGCAGAGGCTTTCGGCGCTCTCCAGCCCACAGCACCTAATGACACGACATTGTTACCACGTCCGAGGCTCAGCATGGAGGCTTATTAGGGCTTGTGCTGAGACAGGCCTAATTTTAATGCTCCGCATTCTTCACTGAAGAACAGTCGTTTAATCACAGAGAGCCAAGAAGGCTCCCAAGAACAAGGTGAGCAAGGTTCTGCAATGACAAGCCACAAAGCAACCACAGGAACTGATAAGAGGAAAATCAGTGCTTGCTTTTCCATGGATATTTTGATTTCAGTGAATAGCCACATGCTAATATTGCTCTTCATCATATAAGTGGCAGCACCTCTGCTCTGCCATCAAGGATATCTTCTTTCCAGTGATGCAGCTCCATGAAGGAACCAACTAAAACAGTCCAACTGAAAGGGCAGCCGGGCCCCTGCTGCTTTTCCAGAAGCAGGAATGGTCTCCACAGCCTTGGCCGGTCTCCCTTCAGACTGCTCAGAGGGCTGGAAACGTGCAGGAGGGACTGGCCTTGAAAAAGCCAGACTGAGATGAGGAACATGATGATTTGCACGATTTGAATTTGGAGCAAACATCATCAACACACTGAACAAACAACTTCTGGCATAAGCAATTATTTTTTCAATTATAAGAATTAAACAAGGATGAAAATACTCCAAATACTTTAAGATAATGCATGGTGATTGTGTTTGCTTATATTTCATGACCAGATTTTTTAAAAGGTTAAATTTAACAACAGCTCTTCAAACAGATCTAATCTGCTACAATCTGTAGAGACCGAGACAGCCAGAGAGAGTAGCCAGAGTAGGTAGGTATGCCAGTATGTATTTCCCATCCGTAATTCTGGAAGTTAAAAATGAAATCCTGGCCTTGATGGTTATCACTGAAATAATAGAGTCAGATTTTCAGAGACCTTTTTCTCCGCCATCCAGTTTTGTTTTCACATGTCTTCTGTTCAGTAGCTACTTCACTGAAATCAAAGTTAGTAGACTGCACAGGAGGGAATTCTCCATCTGATTTGAAGGGATATTTTTCTAGCTCCAACTTCCATCTCCAGAACAAATAATAAAGAAATAACCTCATATATTTCTGAGGATAACATCTGAAGTAAATTCTTTATATGTGACTTGCTCTTGTTAGCATATTCTGCAGAAACTGGATGGAACAGCGAGAGGGATCACTATGGTATTTCATATATATAAATATATATTTAATATTTTCACCAGCTACACCAGAAAACAAAGACATGGCTTTAAATGGGAGATACTTTGCTGGAATGAACAATCCAGGCTATCAACCCTACAAATGAAGGGGATGATTTTTTTTCTACATATATGATATTTTTCTCATTCTGTTTCCCAGCCTTGGTATTTCTCCCAGTTCTGTGTCCTAGGTGAAGGAGCAGCTGTTCAATCAAGTCTCTGCTTGGCCCTGGTCTTTTATCCTACTAGGCAGGAGCAAGTGGAAAGAAGAGAGAGTAGAGGGGTTGCTGACACCGGGGCTGTTTTGTATCAATAGCCCCTCATTGCACTTTAGCACATGGATGTTTATATTGGGGTCCTAAGGTCACAGATTTAAGTGCAGCTTAAGGGGAAACCTAAACATAATCCATCCACTAACACTCCGGTGGTGCATGTGTGAAGACAACTTTGGAAATGGGATTTGTTCAAAAAGACCATAGCAGATCATCTCTATTTAGTAAATTAACTTCTCCAAATCATGCCATGGCCAATGTCCAAAACACTTTTTCTTGATGCATAGGCATTAATTAAAAAAAAGCCTTGTGCAATGCCACATTTCACCATAACATGCATCCTTTCAGCCCTTGTCTCCAAGCTCATCCTTTCCACAATCACAGCACTCTCCTACTCCAGTAATGCACCCCACACCTCCACAGTTCCCTCCCCATCTCTCTCCCCCCAACATACACACAACAGTGATAACTCCATAACAAGCGGGTTCTCCTCACCAGCCAACACCACCACCGTTGTGCAAGGCAACCCAGGTAGCTCCTCTGAACGCATCTCCTACAAAATTCTGTACTGCCATGTCTAGAAAAGAGAAGAGATGTTACAGCAGCCCTCTGCTTTCCTTCCACTGACACCTTCATCATGATGGTGTGAAGTCACTGTTGGAAGCAGGGTTTACTCACAGCTTCTCTCACAATTACAAATAAATACATATATAGTGAACCATATCATGCTGGGAGAAACAGGCAAGAGATTATTTGTCCTCACTCCCAATAGCAGAAGGAAAAGCCAGTTTCCCTTTGTGGTTTGGGAGGACACTGATGTCTTTTGTATTTGTGATCAAGCTCAAGCAGACAAAGAACCTACCACCACTCCTCAGCTGAAGATGCATGGATATATGCAAAAGGACATACGTTCAGAGGTGGAAAGAAATGCACCCAGCAGAGAATAATAGGGTGAAATCTGCAGAAAATGTGACTGATTTTTTATTTGGGATTTATAGATCATTTGCTATGGTTTTAACAGTAAAAATAAACCCCACAGTCCCATTTGCAGATTCACAATTGTTACCTGTCTGATGGAAAAACGAATTTACTCAAGCATTAATTTATGTTAAACCCTGTCAAAAGCCCCATTATGTCATCCTTTATGTCGCATTATGTCACTTTAATAACCCAATTATCATAATTACAGTGCTGCTAAGAAGGAAGGGGAACAAGAGAGATAAAAAGCTCATATTCTAAAAAAAAAGCAGAGATTTTTTTCCTCAGCCAGTAGAGCCAAGGTCAGATGAGGATTGTGACAAGTAGACTAAGTAATAACGTCCTGTCCTTTGGCCTCAGTAAAGGTCACTAATGGAACAAATGTCTGTGTTGAAATACACTTTGCAGAGCCACAATAACCCATGCTTGGCCAGTGATCAGGCTGAGGTACTTATGGAGAAAACAAGGGAGACAGGGAAACATTCTGAAACAATCCAGTGTGTCAGAGGAACCAGTTTCAAGCAAATGAGCTATGGTGGGAAAATGACAGGACGGGAGGGAGAGTGGAAGACCTAAGGTGGCCTTTCCCAAGACCATTGAAACAAGTGGTCAGCAGGCTTTGGAATAGACCAAGTGGTTCATGTAATTTAGAAAGCATAAGGAAGAACTTGTGAGTGTGATAAAACTAGGTTTTAGCAAGCCTTGTTTCTGTTGCCCTCTACTGTGGGCATCTTCTGGGATTACTTAGTTGAGTCTTTGAGTGGAGACATTGATTTGGCTCAGCTCACTGTGCAGCTTCCCCATTTTCATACATCTTGTCAGAACCAAAACTGAAGTCTCTGTCCATCTGGACCACTAGAATGAGCCAACCTACTCAAACTGGAGCTGAAAAGAAGTAGTCTATGAGTGGAGCTGACACACAGCTATAAGCTTCATCAGGAAAGCAAAGCAAGGAACTTTCCTCCCAAAAGCAGAACCTAAATTTAGGCCTATTATGAACTGCCAGTCCTAATGGAAGTCATTCAGTATTCTCAGGCACCTCAATCATAATTTCTCTTTCTACAGCAGCTTGAGTCCTCATATCTCAAGCCTCTTCCTGGCTGCCAATTCATGACAGGTGGAAAGATGACTGAACTAAAACTGTGATTTTTTTTTTTACTTTATGGAGAGAAAATTGAGGAAAATTCAGGTTAAATTTTTAGCTCTTCACTCATTTTTTTCCTGTCTCCAAATTGATATTTCTTGAGTTTATTTTTCTAAAGGGCCATTTCACAATCTCAAAAGCAGATTCTGGGTAGCTCAGGTCAGGTATGCAGAACTAAACCTACGCAGTTTGCCCAGTCACACTGTGAGCAAGCAGCAAGGCTTGGAATCTAATCCAGAACTCCTGACTTCCATTCTTGTGCTTTTACTATCAAAGTATGTTCCCATATGACCGGAAAAGGTCCTTTCCAAACACTCCAGACTGTTTTCTTGAGTCCTTGCATGCTGAACGAACAGAGCTGGGAATCTGAGTGCTTTAAATAAAGTACTTTTATAGACCTGAGTTTGACCTTGCCTATCCCAAGGAAGTACTGCTGTAATTCTGCTCAGATTGCCTCTTTGAAGTCTCAGGGTGCAAAATTAAAATCAAATACAAGATATTGTCCGAGACAGACTACTCTCCATTTACATTCAGATAAATCTGGTCCATCTTCACCAAATTTTCAGCATTGCTTCAAATTTATAACACCATTCTTCCAAGACTCTCATTTAACTAGGTCAGCATTCATTTCTGTATCATTTTTAAATTCTACAAAGCTTTTATGTCAAGTTCACAGGAAAGCTGATTAATTGGGATTAAAGGGTTAAACAAAAACATTTCTACAAATGTTGCATTAAAAATCTCATCTAAAGCAATTTCCTTGTTCCCTGGGCAGACAAGTCCCAGCTGTTCTGCTGACCTGCGCAGAAGGCTGATCCATCATAAACGTTTGACGTCTCTCTGTAAGGACTGTCGGTCCCACTCACATCGTGGTGATCTCGGCTGAGGACAACAGGACCCTGTAAAACAGCAGTGACAAGAGAACGGAATCTTTCATGAACCGTCAACGCTGCCAATAAAAGATCTGTTGCAGGTTATACTTCTGTCTTACCCCATTTCAGACTTCACCTGAAAACAATTTTGTTCCCTTAAGGGTGTTCCCGAAAATCCCCTGAATCTCCTCCTTGCTTTATTATTGTTTATTCCACCAGAAACGTTGTCATGTGCATGAGAGTCACCATCATTTCATAACTGAGGACAAGAGCTTGTTTTGGTGCCCTCCAAGCAAGGCAGGGAGAGGAAGGGGAAATGATGCGACTGGAGCATTTCTTTGCTGAAATTTCAAAGACATTTCAGCATGCAAAAAAAAAAAAACATTCAAAAATAGCTCTGTTTTCGCATAGTAGGAAATGTCTTTTTTTTCCCCCTCCTTTTCTCTTGGAATATTTTAAGATTAAACATAAGGTGGCAATGAGAATTAGTAATCTCATACAGCTCAGACAAGTCTATTCTTGATTTGGAATTTAACTGCCAGGACAAATCTAGATCAGCTCACAGATCTTCATTATCCTTTGCCAGGCACAGGGTTTATACAAGGGCAATTCATTCTCTTGGCATGATGGATCTGGAATTAGCTTGCATTTTATGCTGGCAATGAATTAGCAAATCAGTAAAGAGAGATGTAAGCACCCATTTTGCCAGAGAAGGAATGGTGATTTTGAAGTGAAAAAGTCCCAACAAAATCCTAAGGGCCTGGGAGTCTGACCTTGTCAGTCATCACTCCTAGGCGGTGCTCTGTCTGGTCAGGTTTATTTTTTAAGGCTAGCTTGCAGTGACGTTCATTTTTGGATTCTGAGAAGGTCAACAGTATTTGAAATATTTTAGCAAACATTTTCCAAGTAATAAAAACAGACCTTGGTTAGCTGTAATCTGTTCTCTACTTTACTTGAATTTGTCATTTTTAAAAAGATAACTACTTTATTTTGGATGTATGAGAGAGAAATGAGTGAACATGCCTAGGTCTGAGCACAAGCCAGGATGGATGCTGATTATGCCTACTTGTGAGCAATGACCAAACCCTTTCATAAGGTTTACTGTCTGAAGAATGAAAGAAAGAGCAATTTGAATCAAATTGTAACGTGAGGCTACAGATCAGTTTGAGCACTGCAAATACCAGTGGTGATTCAGCCTTATAAAAAATCATTTTTCACTAAAGGTTTGACAATTTGTTTTGGTTTTCCTGCATTACAAAACCTTAGACATGCATTCTGTCTATTCTTGGAGCTGTGTTGTAGTATCTCCTGTCTCACAACAGAATTTACTACTTTGGGGTGATGCCGCAACAAAACTATGCCAAGGGCTCTTAAACTACCCTTATCATACACATGGAAACTGAACCCATCAGCAGCATCAGATCTTCTATGGCATTAAATAAGGGTATAATTATGTGGTATCTTCAGAATTTTGGTCTGCCAGAACATCACACTGTACAGCCACATGCAATACTCATGAAAATCCTGGAAAATCCATATGTTCTTTCCATAAAATACATTTTTATCACTGCCACATATGCTCAGTGGGTTTTTTAATCAAGTAATTTAATACTATGCGCCTCTGGCATGACCTTTCTTGTTATTTGGCACAGTTGGGGCACTACTAAGTAGTCAGAGCCCCTGTCTTGTGTCTGCAGCAAATCTCCTGCAGGCAGTATGATAAACTGTGCTTGTAGGTGCTCAAATGCAAAATAAAGCAGATTTCCAACATGAAATGAAAGAGAGCATATATCAGAGTTTCTGTATGTCTCCCTTCTGTTACACCAGGCAATACTGGTGACATCAGACAGAGGAAAATTAAGTTATAATACATGCTAGCAGAATACTGGTCCCACATAAATGACATGAATTTCTGCTCTCTTTGATTCTTCTCATTCCCCTTCCCACCTGCCAACCCAGTCTTGGGTATTAAACAAAATTGCCAGGCAATATGAAATAGAAAAAAACAAACCTTAATCTTCCCTTCAGATATCGCTCGATTAATCGCCACGGCTATAGACACACGACCTCTCTGATCAGAGTACAAGATTCTAGCTTGAGAACCAACAACCTGGAAGATAAAAATGCCAGAGAGATAAGGTTCCCTGTGCAACTGGCTTATCTTCAGGTCCCAGATAAATGGAGCCATATGATTGCTTGACTCTGTAGGAGAAAACAGAGATTATTCATTCATCAATATCCAGCTTACAGGAAAAAAAAAAAAATAAATTAAGCCCCTCTTTGAACCAAGTTTTATCTCTACTCACACAATCAGTGAGATACATTTCTGTACTCAGCTGCTACTGTCCAATAAATCCCACTTTTTAAATCAACCTGATCGCTAGGCTCTAATCTCTCTATCAACAAACACGTTATCAACAGCTGAAAAGCAGAGGCTTGGGACCAGCAACAGAGAGCTGGAAAAGAAACATGACGACAAAGAATGGCAAAGAACATCTGTCCTGCACAACTCTGCTCCTCTCCAGTTCTTCCTCCACAAGTTCGTCTGGCTTCCAGATGAGGAGAGCATGCATAAACCCAACAGCGTTACCAGTTAGGTTCACAGTGTGATTCTACCCTAGACTCAAAGAAACACCACGAAGGACATTTCACAGGGTGCCGAAGGAAAGGTAGCGACAAAGGAGGGGAAGGTTGAGTCACTGGCTTGGGTCTTTCCAGGGCCAAGAGCGAATGATGTTGGAATATTTGGACATTTCCAAGATGAGGATAGGAAGGCTTCCTCTCACCCTAAATGTTTCTGTACAGCAGGGCTTTAAGTTGTCCACCCTCCTTCAGTACATACAAAGAGTTAGAGCAGTATCGTGCCCGCTCCTGCTTTTCACTCCAGCCTTCAAAACCGTGATCTGGGCCTAGGGAGGCCACCTGTGCCGGGGAGGTTGCCTTACCAAGCTGTGCCTACCAGCTTCCCGGATCCAGCGGATGTTGTCGTGGTACTGCTGCCTCACAGACGCGCTCACTTGAAAGGGAAAGCAAGGAGGAAAGCATTTTGAAAATAAGGGCAATATAGACTCAATAAAATTAAAACCATCTGACAGCACCTGGGAGTCAAATTCTCTCAGATTAAGTAGTAACATATAGAATCATTTGCAGCCTATACAGTGATTGTCATTATATATTTAGAAGAAGGTATAAAAAGTCACACTGAATGCAGCTGGGAATGATGCATCTTGCATTCAAATCTTTAGGAAACTAAATTAAAGCTTGAAATACTGGTCGTATGTCCAGCTCATGCTATGTCTTCTGGCTTTCTGCCCATCTACTAAATGCCCAGACTTTGAGCCTTTGCTAAATAAGTAGCTTTAGCAAACTCCATGATGTTGAGTTCTAAAGTCCAGTCTTATATCGGGCTAAAATAATTCATCTGAGCATGCACTAATCTCAGCAGTTGGTAATATGCACTCGAGGTTAAGTTACACTAATAAACTATTACAATGGTAAATTGGAGCACAGATTTATAACACAGTAGTAGCTCTGTACTAATTGCCCATGTGAATGTTTTTATCTCAAAAGAAAACTAAAGGTCACTCATTCCACAGTAAAATAGGGGTATATTACCTCATGTTACTATGGAATGAATGACTACAGAGAAGGATTTATCTTGGAGCAAGCTCCCCCATGTGCAAATGCACTCTGCATCCTGTTTACAGACCCATAGCTATATAGATTCATTGTCTGAGAATTATATATCATGTTTTTAACCATTCTCTAGCTTTCTCTCTTATTTATACCCACGCTGTTCCATTGCATCAATCACACAAACTGAAGAGCAGTAAAATAAAGACAGAAACATGACACATCACTCAGGGACATGATGACTCCGTCACTTTCCAGACAGCAGGAATGTGAGCTCAGAAGGTGAGGGTACAGCAGCAGCAGCCTGGAGGCTCCTTCTCTACGGGCTAAGCTGTGTTGCATCACCCTGTCCTAAGAGACCTGTGCAACTGCCGGGGCTCAGCTGACATAATACACTAAGTCACAGTGATTTGTGCACTGGAACTTTGTATTACAACCATTTCAGCGCCCGCTGTACGCCAAGATACCATATTCCACACCACTTTACAGTTCTCATCCATTTTCACATTGAATTACAGCATACACCTGGAAGTCAATTCAAAATGCTCCAGAAAAGCAAACCAGAATGTAGATTGATCCAACCTGGGACAGAGCAAAGGGTGCTTGCAGTATTTAGGTGAAATAGTAAATTTTTAATGGTCAAAATAACAGACATTTGATTGATTCCAAGAAGCACAAAGGCCCACTACATGGAAACAGAGAACTTCAGTGCTACAGGACGAGGACATCAAGTTTTTGATTGTGCTACTGTAAAAGTAGACACAGAAAAAGGCAGAAGGGTTAGGGCCCTCCACTGTAACCTGGCAGATCATGATTTATGTTTCCCAACATAGCTTCTTTGTCTCAAATCCCATCCATAAACTTGGGATAACACTGGTCCATTTTAGGGGATATGGAAAGATGAAAGTTGGTGTAATTCCTAGAGTAAAACATAGATCTATGAAGGTATTTCAGATGGGTTCTATCAGCAAATAGGATAAGGTGTTACGTGGTTATCAAATGATCTAGAAGACAAACATCAAAACTGTAATCACAAATAAATGACACTGGATGGAGCACCACATCCAGGAAATCTGGGTTCTGTCTCTGGTCTGCTTGCTAACCTCTTAAGAACCTCTCCAGGTCTCCCTGCCTCTTTTCTCTTTCTGTGAGACAGGGACAAAACAATTTAAAAACAAAGAGAACAACTCTCTAAAACCTGTTGATGAGAGACATGCCTTGCTTTAAAGTTTCAAGGTGACAAACTGCAGGAAAAGTTATAACAAGCAGAAAGAAACAATCAGAATTGCAATAGCTTTGGGATCAATAACCCCTCTACATGTTTTTATATCTTACCTTACTTTTTACATCTTGCAGTCCTTGTAGGAATTGGAGAACAAATGAAATTTTTTACCCACGTGGAATGAGCAAGAAACAACTTTTTAAGATTTCAGACAAAAGCCATCAGAAGTCACAAAACTAACTTTTCTCTCCAAAAGCATCCCCAGTTATGGGGATGTTGGGATGGTTTCCTACCTCCCCTACGTATGGAGTCCTCCAGCACAGACATGGCGATTGAGTCAGTGGTGGCAAGGTCCTGTGGGTCACCTGAGGTGCAAACCCAGCGAAATGGGCCAAATCCCAGGGAAAAAATGTCCCTGAGAAGAGAATATGTTTCATTAGGAGATAGTTGAAATTCTTTCCTTATTTATCCTGGCTGCTAGCAGTGCTTTTCTTTCATTAGCTGGAGATGGAAGAATTTGAAACATTTTGAATGAACTAATCTAAACAGAAGCATCAGAGACCATTAATTCAGAAACTAAACAGTGCTGTTTCATGCAGCCATCAAATGGTGTACAAAAACTTGCAGGCAGACCTGAATTTTCATAGCAATGCTAAGCAACGCAGACAAAAACATGCATCAGAGGATCTGGTTTTTGGGGTATTTGGGGTTTTTTTGTTGTTTCTTTTTTTTTAATTTGTTCTCTTCTTAAACTAATTACGAGTGCATCTACACTATCATACAAGTTTAGGTCTGAACAAATGCCCAAATCAGACTCACTTGTTGTTTATAGACAATAGTAAAACACACTTCACTTGAGCTCCGGAGGAAGAGATCTAATCTGAGTGGTGCTTCACCATGTCTAGCCTAGCACCATGTTTAAGCCTTTATTCACATGGTCTAGACAAGCTAAGCATGAGTCAGGGAAAAAAGTTGTCACAACTCAGTCGCCCAACAGATCATACGGCCTGTAGGAAAAGCTGAGCTCAGGAGGAGAGCTTGGGTAGAGAGCACAGTCAACAGCACAGATGAAAAAGAATGCTCTTTCAGGCCTGCTTTAAAAATTCAGTGTTGGAATTGAGCTACACTGCTCTGCTACAGCACACTCATTCTACAAACCTAGAGGTGATGTTGCAGATAGTTTGAGACTGACTTGCCCGTTCTCCTAAACCACAAACATACACATTAATCCAGAACAGAGAAAAAGGCAACCAATCCTGACCTAACACTTGTGAGATGAAGTTTCCTGCTGTTCACTCAACATTATCCATAGCACACAGCAAGATTTGCACTAGTAAGTGGAGTCTATACTAATCTCCCTTTCCCTGCAGAAGTAGCTTATGACTCCTTCTGGAGTGCTTTGTTCCAAGCTCTGCCCAACGTACCCCATGATGTGCTGCACGTAGGAAGGATATCGGAATTCTGTTTTATTGGCTCCTCGTTTCTCAACATCAGCACCTAGAAAAGGATTCAAAAGGTCCATAAATAGATGAAAAAACTGTGAAATATAAAACCAGACTACCCTAGGGTTCCTATGAAGGATTTAGTCTAGCCAGAAAAAAAGGTTTTCTTAAAATTCAGCATGAGAAGAGAGATTAAACAAATCAGCATAATACTGGCCAGTCAGTCCTATCCTAGCAAAATATAGGGCTAGGAAGACGTACTTTGAATTAACTTTTGTTTCTGTCTGAAGACTCCAATATCTACTCACCAGCCCTCTGAGCTTCCAAAAGAAAAGCGTTGCCGTAATCCCAGAAAAACATGCCTTTATCAGCTAGTCTGTTAATAGCAGCCACTTGTCTCCTCAAACTGAAAAAGGAAAACAGTTGTCCTTGAAATTGATAAAATCTTACAAAGAATATCATGAAGTCACTAATGCCATGAGGAGGAAGGGATGGAAAACATATTGATTTGAAAAATCTCAGAGAAATCCAGACATAATATCAACATATGTCCATTCTCTATAGAACCTGTTATGCCCAAATCCTTAAGTGGTCTACAATCATCAAGAGAACTTAATTGTTGAGATATGGGGCAATTAATAGAAAGGAGTCTGTCTCCTCCTTATATCCTTACCCAAAGATCTACTACTAGCCAAAGCTGATGGACATTGTGGCTCATCGATTGCAGTCATCTCATCAGTAAACTTAAACTGCTAGGTAAAATTACATCCAAATATTTACTATCCTGCATGTTTAAAACCTAATGTAGTTTAGTAATTTATAGAAGATAAATATATTGCCCGTTTTCGGACCTTAGATCACATACCTTAGAGACTATGCCTGAAATGGTGGGTAGGCAGTTCTACCAGATTCTAAGTAACAGTTATGTACGTGCAAAATCAAGGGCTATTAGTAAAAAAATAACTTTACCTGAGCTATTAGTGAAAACACAACAGTTTTCAACAACACAACAGTTTTACCCCAGACTTCTACTGAAATATCAAAAAGTAGAGCCAAATACGATGATTCAGTGAGTCTTCTTAAGGGAAGGAAAACTCTGATCAACTTGGAGAGCAACTGACTATAAAGGTTAAAAAGTATTCTCACTAAAACATTTACCTTTCTTGTACCAGAGTTCGGAACTTCCCCGGACTAGTGGACAGGAGCTGCTTTGCTTCCTCAAAGCTGAGTTGAACCGGGTAGTATCCGCCGCTGAATGGGTTATGACATGAAGTCTGGTCAGATCCCAGATCGACTAGCAGCTCTCCAGTTGTGTCCAGCTCATACACGAGCCTCTCCCTGGAGGAAGGTAAGACAGAGGGCTTGAACAGGAGCAATTGTTCCACTTTCCTGTTCTTCCAGGTGAACATCAATCGCTTCAAGGAGAAGCTTCTGCATCCCAAAACACTATTTATAAAGGCATGCTCTTGGCAGGCTAAGTCTATTTTAGGAGTTGAGAGATGGAAAGTGATGATAAAAATTTAGAAAGACTAGTAAATTTTATATTAAATATTTCCCTATACAGGGACACTGATAGATAAGTCTGATATACTGGTATGACATACCACGAGATATACTGGTCCATCTCAACTGTTGGTATATTGGGTAACATCAAGATTAACTACCAACAAAGCCTCAAGAGTGCCAGAATTTCTATCCATCATCTGATTGTTATTATTCAACCGCTATTTCATTATTTCTATTCTTCAATAAAGCCAGAGACATTTTCTTGATATCCAGTCAGCCAAAGGTGGGGATAAAGGGGATTCCTTCTCAAACGGAGAAATGTATCAGAGTGATTTCTTTCCTTAAAATATTCATTGCTCCATGAGAAAAAGGCGTATGTGCATGGGAAACAACAAAGAATCAGGACACAATATCCCTCTTTTGATAATTCTTTTTTTTTGTGAACATCTAGAGTCATAAACATAGCACTAAATTAGGAATTCTTCTATGGCAAATTTTGGGAACTAATTTCAAGCTAACAAGGCAAAGCACTTATATGTCAATTACCTACAACTTACCACAGATCTACCACATTCCCATGGTAACCCAAACTAAGGGCAATTTTATTTTTTCTTGCATCTCTAAAATAGAATAAAAAAAAAAAAGACTGGTTGACGACCATACATCACACAAATAATTTGCAATGCACAAATCGCATGCACAGTAAACAACAACAAAGTTTTAGGTACTTTCAAACACTCATCTAGGCAACTGACACTAGAACAAAAGACATTCTTTCATTTGAATATCTCTGAACAGAAGTTTAGATATTCAAACAATGCAAAGGCAAGTAAGAATGGAGGGGCATTGATTATTTGCATTTTCTGAGAAAAAGAAATCTCCAAAAAATTTCATAGCAATCAGTTTGCTACCTTCCCTTAATTTTCTGGGACATCACCAATAACTTGGGCAGAGACATATAACCCTAGGGTTTGAGGTGGGTAGTGGCTCCTGGTTCCATGTAGAAGGTTTCATAGCACTGCCTTGAAAGCTCTACCTGCTGACAAGGGCAGCTCCAGCTACCAACACCACAATCTAATTCTCACTGAATTTAGGTGCAGTCTGTAGCAGACTCCAACCTGAGGATTCTCCCACCTTCCACATTTTGATACTCTCTTGCTCCAGACTGGAGCTCGATGGCCTGCTCCTTCTCCTTGACAGCATGCCTCTTTCCTCCTCCTCTGCATAGAAGCTGAAGGGAAGCCATAGCCTACCCATTCACATAATACAAAAAAATCAGCAATGATTTTAATTCACAGGCTCAAAATGTGACCGCGAGGCTCTTCTAAGCATCACTTGCTGTCAGGTGCACATCCTCATGGAGCAGCCATGCAGCATTGCTTGGATGGCTTCATCTGAGCCTGCTCTATTGTTGCCTTGTGAAAGAAGAGCATTTTAAAAATACATCAGGAGAAAAAACAATAGAGGAAATTAGTGCACTGAATTTGTGATAGTTTGGCCTGATCCTCTTTTCATTTTCCAGATATAAAGCAAAACCATCTCCTGTTCTGAAAGGATATTATCAAGCTAAAGAAATACACAAAGACCCTGGATCCACAGATATATATTCTTTTGACCTCTATGCAATTGTCAATCTTTGATTTCAGAATACTTGAGTAATTCTTCAAGTGCAATATTATTTGTAATTGCTGTATGTATATACCTGAAATGGAAGACATTTAATATACTATAAACCAAAGGATAAGCACTGGTCATGGTGTTGCCTACTAATAATGACAAAACTGATGGATTTGCATCAAAGAACAGATCTAGGATAAGAAGATGTGTCCCTTAGGCCTTCCTCCATGCTCATTAAAATTGCAAATTAGAATTAAAGAGCAGAGAAAGTCCCTATATTATGTTACAAGTTATACCTGAGGCGAGCAATGCAGTGGTCCAGGTTATTAGAGATTTCCATCAGCCACCCTTGCTTGTAACGTTTCAAAAGTGCTGCTTCATCAACCTAAAACAAATGGCAGAAATCTTAAAACTCCTATTTCTCCCATCCAGTGACTTATTTTCACTTTTTCAAATAGCCTGAAAGAAAGAGTAGCAAATCTGTGAAGAGAATAGCCTTGCATTGGCCTTAAAAAGATGGAGCACATGTTACTTTACATTTCTGTTATTAATCAGTTCCATTATTTCAGGCTAGAAGTGAGACAAGAGAAAAAAATTTTGATCTGTCCCTTCTGAGACTCATTTTGCAAAACGAAACTTCTTGTTAAAATAGTATAGGATATTTTCCTTTTTAAAAAAAAAACACTTTTTCATGATTCTAATGATAAGTGATAGTAATAAGCTACCAAAATGTTTAATTAACATGTAAATAAATATGTTCCATATTCAAGAGTTGCCTGGAGTTCAAGAAACCTCTTTCCCAATAATTCAAAGCACAAGAAACCTTCCATCGATTCCTACATGATTAATAAAGGCTATCCTACCAACCCCCCAGGTTATGATAATGTCACTGCCAATGGAATTATTCACTGAGAAGTCAGGTATGGAGGCAGACAGCTTCCTTGGGAATTATTTAAATCAACACAGGCAGAGAAGATTAAATGGTCTGTATGAATTATCAGAATTTCGTTTATTTAAAGCACAGAATAGCAAAGATAAGACTTAAATCTGACACCATTTCCTAAATATTCCAATTCAGGCCACTCTTACTAGGCTTAGACCTGCTTTCACAGCCATGCTAGCTTCTACTGCATCACATTTTCAGAAAAAATGCCTTTTTTGAAAAAACGAATATTTCAGTAGTTTAAAAAGGCTGCACAAACATAGTGAACTAATGTCACCTCCTGTGTAACGCCGTAGAGCTCAGCACAGCTCACAGGAGCCTGCCTGCCCCTCTACGCAGAGATTTCATTTAAATTACACGCCGCTTCACGTCAAACAGAAGAGGTAAGAGACTCACACCATTAATCCTTCTGTCTGAGCTTTGGGAGCCCTGGCTGACAAAATGACATCTCTTGCACAATTCATCAGCGTCATTTGCATAAAGAGTTCCTTTAAGTAAATAATATGTACATATATTTAGCTACCCACATGTGTTCCTGAGACTCATTTCCGACAAGGATCATCTCACAGGAGATAAAAAACAGGCGATATTCAATCTCCTGAACAAAATCATCTGCAGCCGTAGAGATGAAAAGGACAAAAGGCTGCTGCAAATACCATTCACTGGAATCCCTCCTTTGTATTCTAGCATTTGGAAGATCATGACGATAGAGTAGAAGTCTGGATAAGACCATTTACTCAATAATAATAATTTATTCCATAATAAATTGAGTAAATTTATTTCACCAGCAGGGAATACCTGATGAGATGCCAAACGCGTGCAAAGCTAACGGTGTGCTAACAAAAAAATGCTTTTGCACCATCGTTGCAAACTGGATGAAATTCTGGCATTCCATGAATAAGACCTCAGCTAGTCACAGCAGGTCAGATTTACTGCATGCCACGTGGCAGTCTGACCCATAATGTTTTGAAGCTTAATTATAATTACCACGGGCCAGACTGCAATATTCTTACACCTTTCATTATAGCAAATGACATGCCTACAGCAGAGGTCTGCCCGCTAATTCTCTTTAAAAGCTACTTCAGCTGAGAAGGCTGAACTCCCACTCGAGTCTACTCTGACTGCAGCTTGGTTGTCAAAAATCTCTTGTTCTCTGGAGTAAGAAGAGTTCATGCTACAGATACTCCAAAGAGCTCACCACATTTTGGTCACTCCTGTATCTGCTCTAGCACAAATGCTGTCCCAGTGTATTGATTAAAAGGTTGCCATGATGGAAAAAGGCATGAAGGAAAAAGGCAGGGAAGTCTTGTTTCTCAGTAGCTAGAAATCCAGTTCATTAAAACATAAGATATTCATTGCTACAGTCAGATAATTGCAGAAAAATATTTTGAAATATTTTTTTTGCCATTTTCCATCTCATTTGATAGAATAAAACCTTGCAATAAATACTGTAGCTGCAAAATATAGATATCAGAAGATCCTAAGGTTACTTTAATTTTAGGCAAGTTTAGGCACTTGAAACATATAGACATATATAGTTATCAGGGGCATGGTACTGATGTTTAAGACTATATATGATGGTGATGACAGAAGGAAAGGAGCATTGCTCTCACCTCTGCGATGATCCCCACGCACCCAGCAATGACTGCAGCCTTCGCTTGAGCCCCACTCATCCCTCCAAGACCAGAGGTAACAAACACCTTTCCAGACAGGTCTTCCACTTTCAGGTAGCGCCGGCCTGCGTTCAGCACCGTGAGCTGCACACAACACAACACAGCAGCTATTTTGAGCAATTTTCCTAGAGTTCTTGGAATTTAAACATTTAACACTATGCATTCCTAATGATTTTCCATACTGGATAGATATTTTTAAACACATGACTGTTTGCAGGCAGGACTGCCTGAGGTGCTCAAAGGCATTGGGGTTTTTATATTTGAATAATCTTTTCATTCCCCCTGCAAACAGTTTGAAGCAGCAGAATTATTCCTGAACATCTGGTCAATTCAATTCTTCATTTGCTGTAGCTAGACATGAGCTCAAATTGAAACCTTGATTACATATCTTTTTGAAGTTTTGATTCTGGATAAGGACACTACTTGTTTATTTATTTAAGGAAGAAGTAGACAGAATTTCTTTGCATCCTGCCCACAGCAATCCATTCCACTCCAGGCACCAGGAGATAACTCTCCTCCAATAGCTCTGCACAAATGGATCTTTTCCCAATTTCTTACCACAGTCCCATGGACTATCCCCTGGGGCCCAATGTAGCAGTAGCTCCCTGCAGTCATCTGACCATACCTAGGAACAAACACATGGAATGAGGTCTGTATATATCTATATGGCTTCAGTATAATAAAAGTAATCATGTCCTGTGCCTATATTTGTTATTAAAGATGTGATATTATGAAATTCCCAACTTAGCTGAGTTCCTTCTCAGAGAGAAAGTTCACTGACACATTTTCAGAGTAACATTTAGCTCTCTATATGTCTGAGTTCATCTGGCAAAACTACATGGATGAAAGGAATAAATGGAAATTTAGTGCTGGCATTTAGCACAGTGACTAGGACAAAAGGAAACACTTCTCCACATTGCTAGCATCTTTATGTAATTAGTTTTCAGTGGAACTCTTCCTAAGTCAGATAGTTGCTTTTGGGGTAACATTCCCAAAAGCAACTTTCTCCATGCTGCTATTAAATTCCCTAGAAGGGTGGCAATCATCATTCTGTGCTTATGCCCTTTCACTTCTGGTTTCCTCACTTGAACACATCTCCAGTAGTTTTTACTGACTCTCTCCATGGTACGCAACCCTCTGTTCATCAACTAGATGCATAATAAAAATAGGAGGCAAATAATTCTTAAAAATACACATATATAACTTTCTACCTCAAAGTCTTAGTATAATCAAAGAGAAGCTTCTACTAACTTGTATTCTCCCTATAGATTACAGCAAAACCTCTGCAAAGGGGAATTAGCCAGTCTTGCAAGTAGGTTTTGATTAAGGCTTTGGGCTGTAATTCAGCCAAAACATACATATAAACCTAATCAAGTCCAGTGAGTCTCAACTACATCCTTACATATGTGGCTGAACACAGCTTGAAATACTCAGTAATTCCACTTAAGTGTTCATTAATGCTTTGCAGCATCAGGAGGTCGGCTGAAACTCCTCTGCACTAGAAATCTTAATCAAGCAGTGGCTGATATTTAAATTACGTTTTAGTTCTGATATATTTTAATAGCAATGTATTATCTTACATTGTTACTCCCAAAGCAAACATCTTCTCATATTCATCTCTAGTTGAATAGTTGGGAATAACCTAAGAAAACAATCAGATAAGCAAATTAGAGATTTAAGGAGATATTTTCCATGGGCCAAATTTTCTAACTATGGTCACATATAGAAAAATAGAGAAAAGGAGTAGGAGTAAGGCAGGTCTTTTATTCCATATACTCCAGTATTACAAATTAAGTGTCTGGTCTTCCTGGCAATATGATGGTCATGCAAGTTTTGAGGAAAGCATATTTCTATGCTCAAGACGAGTCCAGTGAAATGAAAAGTGAATGGACAAGGAGCCTGGAAAGGAACCGTTAGATCCAATTGTCCAACTTGCCTTCAGAATAAAGCAGTCCAGATATCTGAGCATCTGATCAATAATCATCAGTTTGCCTATTGAGGGCTTTTATATGCCCCAAATTGAACCTGACTGAACTGTTTTAGTCAGGAGCGTATGCAGCTTGGACTCAGACAAAATAGTTGTTGTTCATTCCTTCCATCCCTGAAGTTCAACACACTTGAGGTAAGGGGGACTGTATTGGAAAAAAGCAGTGCAGAATTTGGATCAGAGGTTCTCCTGTATGCTTTCCTAAGTTCAGATTGCACCACTAATGTCTCAACTGAGCAAACACTTGAAACCAAGCAGAAAAGAAAGAAAAAGAGAAAGCAAGATTAATACCTACCATGCCATTAGTAATGATCAATCGAGGAGCAGACTGATGGCTGGGAAAGAGTCCCAGAGGATGCCCGCTGTACATCACCAATGTTTGCTCTTCGGTCATCTCAGACAAATAGTGCATGACCAACCAGAACTGAAAGAGAGAACCCATTTCTATCTCACATTGATGTTTCTTCAGCAATCTCACAAGCTTTGAGTGCAGAAGGCAGCTATAGAGATAACAAGGTGTAGCTGTATCTGGAATACAAGCAGCCAAAGCTCTCATCCCATTCTTGCTTTTAACAAAGTCTATTAAGAGACATCATTTAACATGAAACATTAATCATAGAATAGTTAAGCTTGGAAGGGACCTCTAGAGATCATTGAGTCCAACCTCCACTGACTAGCAATGGTGTGAATAAGCTTAAGAACACTTTCTCCAGTACAAACCCCAGAAACGCTCTGCTAGCCTTTTAATGCATCATTTTAGAGCTACTCTAATTTTATCGTGATGTTAACCATCGGATATGGCACTCAAAATAGATATTACTCAAGCTACACCAAAAAGTAGAATTTGACATTCTAAACTGCCTGCAGAATCAGCTCACATGCATTACTGTCTATTACAAAGCCCAGCATTCCCTGCTATTTGAAGCCAGTTCCTCCTGACAAATTTCCAAGCTGAGCTTAACAAGCTAATTCAGGTAGGAAAGAGTCACTTTTTTTTTTTTGATTTGGTTTTGTTTCATGAGAAGTGTTGACTAGTGCAATTCTTGTCCTGGGACAGAGAAGATAACAGACTGAATTTAGCAAACTGGGGAAAAAGTGCAACAATAGAAAAACCTGAAAGTCAGTTAGATCTTGCTGCATTTTATGCACAACAAACCAATTTTCAGATAATTAAAGAAAGAAGACCTTGCCTGCCTTTCCTAGATCAAAGAACTGTACAAGACAGTTCTGTTGCCTTGAGGCTGACAAAGTTGGTAAGGGGGAAATGTAGCTCTAGCCACCGTCATTTAGAAAACCATTCAGAAGCAGGCACAGGGCTTCGGGGAAGAAACTCCACATTTTCCTCAGTTATTTTGCAATGACATAAACTGACGAAAAGTGTGTTGTTTGAGGCATAAACAAAGAACAAGACGTTCCACCATAACGGAATCATTCATGTGGTTGCTCCGCTAAGTAACCAGAAACAAAAAGGTATTGTTTGCTCCGCTGCAAAACTAAAGCAGGTCGCAGCTCCCTTTAACCTCAGTGAGAACAAGGGAAAAGGCAGGCTATTTCTGAGCTTGGCAGTGCTTCCATTTCACTTCGTAGTGAAACATCTGCCTAAGGGATGTCAGCATATTAATGCTACTATAGGAGATGCTGGTATTGCTCACATGCAGGCTGCTGTAAATCCTTCATGCATTGATTAACTGATCAATGCACAGGGTAAAGAAGTGTTGTGCATTGCCATGGTACCTCTTTGAAAGAGACAGAAGTTGAGTTTGAGTTTTGCCTGAAAAAATCACCCAAGATTTCCATTTCACTTTAATTTAACAGATTAGGAAACTGAGGCTTAAGCAAGGCCTTGGCCACAGATGAACAGCAGTCCAATGGGGAAGAAAATCAGGTCTCAGTCCTGTGCTAAAGTCAGAAATTCATTACTTCTCCCTAAGTCAGAACATCATTCACAAGTTACACTTGCTTGCATTTTTTTAATGGCCAAGAAGTCAAATTTTGGGAAAGATACAATAAGGTCTATGGAACACCCCTCTGGACTGAAGCTCACACTGCAGATCAGCTTTTGGTTATTCAACCTGAAGAGCTGAGGGTCTTTCCAGCCTTGAGGCATGACACTGTCCTTCAGGTTGATGCTCCTTTCCTCCTGTGCCATAACTGTCCCACAGATATCTGTGGGATATCTGCCACATCTGTCCCACTGCAAAATCCATTGCCCCTCTCCATTTGTCGGATTTAGACAGGACTTTACCCACCAGAGATCAGAGGTAACATCCTTAGATCTGAAAGCAAAGTGCACTAAGATCTGACCAGGTAGTACCTGAACATTCACAGCGAATTTATGATAGATTGGAAGGTGACTCAGGATAAAAATCTTAAATCAAACTCCTTTGCCCTTTCTTAAAGAAAATCTGTATTATTTATTCCATTACTTGTGAAATACTTTGCAAAAATACCAGAAACAAGCAAACAAAAGACGTATTTTGTTTTCTGGCATTCAGTTTGCCTCTCAAAATTTTTCTGTGAAACAGAGGCTCATACAAAGGCAGCAGGAAAAACAAAACAAAATCAAACCCCTGTTCTTCCTATCATCATACACAGCTTGATACTTTAAACTGCAATATTTCTACCGGCCTGTCTGTGCTCTTCTTACTAAATAAAGCTCTCCCCATCTATGCAGTTCATAACCGAGCATTCATCTATCCAGACAGGATGTTTTGGAGTATTTTGAGACAATGACTGCCAAGAATTGTCACAAACTCTGCCTAAGCAGAACGTGCTTGGGGGAGGGTGAAACGGGTTTTATGAAACGAGTTACCAAAGTAGCTGTGTCCTACCTGCGCCCAGTTGCTGAAGACCTGACCATTTCCTCCATAAGTGACAAGTTCCTGGGGAAACTGAGAAAAGGAATTCAACAATATTATAGCGAAGGAATTTCTGGAAATGTTTCAGAATATATCCTGTCATTTGAAAAATAAAAATCTCCGTTACAGATCTTTTCTACAGCTTATTGCATTAATACCCTGTAGATGTAACCCTCTAGTAAATCTGTCCTTGAGAAATGAGCTTGCAAAGCTGTAGAAAGCATCAACATCATTTTTTTTCAATATATGAGGTAGAAGCTACACACCAAGAGCTGAACTCTACTTATTGCACAAGCAGTGACCAAGCTCTCATACCTAATGGGAGCTGAAGACATTTCATTGGCATTAAAGGAGGTCTTTAAAGTCAGAGCCAGGACCAGGGTCCACAGTGCAGAATTAAATCCATGTACAGAAGCAAATCTAAGAACTTAATACAAGGAATCAGCATAGCCCTAAGAAGAGTGCAAGAGATGCATAACTGCACATTAGTCCCTTTGGGTCTAGCCTCAGAAGTGACCACCCTACTCTCCATATAGGAGATGTGGCACAGAACTAGCAAAAGGCTAATGAACAACTAAAAACCTGTTCAAAGTTGAGGGAGAATCATCTGCGCAGATTAATTTCACCCCTTTTGCCTGAACTTTTAATTTTTATATAAACACATGCAGGAAATAATTTGCAGGCTTGCTTCTATTAATGTGAATGCTTTCCAGCTTTCTCATTTTCACTGTGCCTTACCTGAGCCACCGAGGGATCCAGATTATTCATGATCATCAGCATAATAGCAGCAGCTGATTTGGTCTTGCAAGGATATTCTTCTATGGGATACGCCCTGCAAGAGTATCCACCAAGCTTGAGAAAGACACTTCAACTCACAGATAAAGACAACAAGAAAATATCACACAGAAATCTCTGAATGCCAAATTGCCTCCAGTTACAGGAATTTTTCTTCAGAAGGGAAGAAACTAAAAGGAGAAAGTGCAAATCTGAAATGATGTGTACAAGCAAATCGGGTTTCAACTACCAGAACTAAGCAAAGAAAACTAAGAAAGAAATTGGATTCTGCCTATCCTTTGCCAAGTCATTTAATCACAAGTGCTCATAAATATGGTGGCCATGACTTCTCTCTGCCTCCTAGCCTGGATTATTCGGAGAATTGGTCTCTGTATCCCAACTGCCAGGATGAGCAGCCACATCCTGCAACACCAAGGAAAACTTTAGCAATATAAGTTGCTTGTAGGCTCAGAAACCTTACTATTTAAGATTCTATCCAAGGGAAAAAAAAGTTGGAATTTCAGTGCCAAAGAAACTCTCAAAGATACAGCTAGTTAGGAGAAATATGGGAGGTGCAATGCAACAAACTGTGAATGCTGTAGTCCTTACCTCATCTCAATATCTGGATAGAATCTGTACATATATATATGTCCATACAGCCTGAGTTCCTCGGCAAATTCCGCTGCTAGTATCCTTTGTATTTCGGGTGGGAAATAACGCAAGGCATTACGCAAAGCCAGCTGCCAAAAGAAAAACCAGGTGACACACAAACACAGAAAACAAGAGAAATGGAGGTAAGCAGATGGACCTGAGCTTTCAGCAGAATCATCTGGAAGCCTGCCCAGGATAACATAGTCCTGACTTTTACAGGCCAAGCTCATACTGGAGGAGCCACCATTCCTTCTTCACTCTCGAAATGTCTCCATCTGCATCTTCCCTTGTAAATCAAATTTACAGCTGAGTACGGGGTGGCTGTGAGAGTTTTTGGAGGTTTATTAGGTAGCACTCAATCCTATAGATCAGAAAGGGACAAATTCTCTCTCACAGTGCTAGGGGGCACTGAACTACCAAGAAAAATATTGTTCAACTATCGTTAATCTGAGAGCCTGAACTGCTAGAGATATTGAAGACCCTACTGTACATTTCATTCAAGTAAGGGATCTTGGCCATCAATTATATAAGTTGGTCCCAGATTAAGATGTTTTGGGGCAAAGTTTTATATATAGATATAGATAAATACAAAGACACGCCACATTTAGCATTCTAATATATTGCAGAAGATAGTAGTTGACACTTACTGAAGCTACATGCATCAATTCTAAATTAGGTAAAGTGAGTAGTAAGCACTGATTTAGTTCAGTAAGCACTGAACTAAATGATACTAAGAGGTTTATACTCTCTACTGCTTTCAAAGACATTACCCACAATTTGCAAAGTACAGTGTGTCCTTTGGGACGAAAGAAACCATAAATAAATCACAATCCTTAGTAACAGTCGTGGCTGCATATTTCATGTTCCATTTGTTTAAAACCATAATGAGCATAAAGATTTTGTAATCTTTAAGAAAGCCAATTGCATGCAAAAATATTAAATGATCCTGCAGATTGCCCTACAAATGGCAGCAATAATTAAACAACTCTCAGTTGAAGAGACTCACAAAGGACACAAAACTTCACAGCTTCACTAAGCTGATTTCTAAGTATTGAGTGAGGGCAGAAAGAAAACAAGTTTGCTTCTAGATCTGCTAAGAGTCTAACCAGGAAAACCCAGATTTGAAGAGGGCTGATATTCCCAGGCTTGAAGCACCTGCTGTTGGCAGCTCAGAGAGTCATGGAAGCAAGATTTTCCTGCAGGGAATAAAGGTATTTCTTGTAATACCAAAAATGTGATAATAAGATTAGAGAAAAGGCATCTAGATCCCCCGAGTTTTGTCACCTTTACTATCTTTATTGCTCTGAGAGAAGAAAATGCCCTGGCTAAAAGTCCCAATAAACTCTACAAATTCCTTGTTTTGGCTCAGGAATAAACCTTTTGTAGATTTTATAGATGGTATGGTTTGGACCTCATGGTCAGAGTCCTCCAGTTACTTTATCATCAGAGACTGCCCGTGCCACTTAACTTCGAGAGGCCATAACAGTGTTTCTACCCTACTGCCCGAGTGTTCTTGTTGACATACTCACTACTGAACACACATAGGTCAAATAGTTTTGGATCAGTGAAACTATGTTGATTGACACCACATGAGCATCAGACTTGTAAACTTCACACAGAGAATGACAAGGGGGAAAAAACCTATTTACCAGACTAGAAAATGCAGTGCTACATCCCCTGCAAGAGCAAAATCAAGTTCTACAAAAGGAACAAGTGTCATCTTTTGAAATGAAAAAATGTCGCCCCATTTGGCATTTTGGACACCTATAAGAAGCACAGAAAACAACCTGGATGAAAACATTTTTGTTTCCAATATGGTAAAGATCACCCAAGCTTTGACCAGTATTTTTTGTATTATAACGAATTTTCATATTTACCTTAAAAATAAGTGCAAGCAAAATCTGGTTGCATTTTCAAACAAATTCACTTAACCAGAGCCTCTGCCCTGTTAGTGTTCCGTGTTAACAGAAGCCTGAATTTTGATGATTCAAGCATTAAAGAAACATGAATTCTGATGCTACGTGAAGGGCAGGAAGGGCTCCTGGGCGGTGTAGACAATAGAGAGCTGATGTTATAAAAAGGGTCTAAGACAATGGCTTGTTTAGCCTAGAAGAACAAAGGTGGCATTTGATTGCTGTCTCGCTGCAGGATAAATGTCAAAGCAGGAAGGCACTTCAGGGAAATGCGGGAAGAGGAATAAATAGCTATTAATTAGCCATGAAGGAGCAGTTTTCAAATTAGAAGAATTTAAATATAAGGTTCTGAAAGAGCCTCTTAATAGGAGAGGCAGAACCCTTAAATGGTTAGATGGAGCCTATCAGGTTTATGAAGAGGGAATTGCTACATGTATCTAGATTAATTTTCTGTATTCATTATTAAATCAAACTGTATAATAACCTCAGAAATGCACTCAAGGACTGTATTTAAATAGACTGATCATCATGTTTTTGCAGAAAGGAAAAACAAGGCCAACTGTTTTTTATATTTCATTAAAGAACCATAATAAATTTTAACCTAACCTTTATACAGGGCAAATTTTAGACATTCTGGGTCTGATATCCACAAGGTGTTACTCTTGTTTTTAAGCTTCCTCTCACAGCAGCTTAAGCTACATGCTCTTAGTATCTCTAAAAATCAGGTTCAGAGTTCAATGGAATTTGAAAAATCAATGGTGATTATAGTCCTAAACCTGTTTGGTCATTTTGAGAGTCCCCGATTCAGCTCAGCACAATGCAGGTATTTGGTGCCGAGTCTTCCTCTCAGATCTGCCAAGTGCATCTAATGCTTCTCTCATGGTTAAGCTCTCACTAGTAGACTGTCTTTTTGTACTTAATGGCATTCAAACAGCAAAACATGATCCTGCTGCCGTTGAATCAAGAGTCAGAACTCATCAACATCAACTCATCAACATGAGGTAGTCAAAAGAGTCCATGAAACTCTGCTTCAGTCAATCAACTGTATCTTTGTCACGGGAGTCTCTTGAGAAATCAAATCAGCCTCTTGTTAATTGGTTCTTGTTGAAGAGCTGGTGCCTCTTCAAAGTGAATGGCGTTCATTTTCTTCCCAAACAACACCAGGACTTCCAATTTAAGGATCTTAAGACACTTTATAAATATCAAGTTCTGCAGTCTACCATTTTACTAAGGGGAAAGTAAAACACAAAGAGCAAGCGATCAGTTCAACTGTCCACATATTAGCTCTCCTGTCTTTTCCCAGTGAAGATATTGTTTGCCTTCCATCTGTTTTACATCTGGTGATAGCCAGATCCCAAATCATTAATGGAACTATTCCCTAAGCAGCAACTGTAAGAGATTGCTATTTCATCTATTATTTTCCCTAGACAGGTCTCAGTTCAGACCACTTCACAAGGAAGAAGGGTCACTTCTGATGAGCCATCCCTATAAACGCACCATTGACTGTGAAAGTTCATTTCTTTACCACAGCATTATAAAAGACGAGCTAGTACCTGACCTTCCCAATCCATGTATAAGCTTTTTGAAAGTGGCTTCATTTCCAGTTGGGTAAAGCAGTCATCAAGGGCAAAAGTCCTCCTTCTTCATCAGTAACACCAACAGGATCTTCAGGTATTATACAGCCTCACAATACTTCCAGCTATGATTTTTAGCTCTTTATACCAGGATGTCATGAAGCAGCCAGCATAGCTAACAAATGCAGAGCCAAGACAAAACAGGCAGAAGGGCAGAGGTCTCACCAGCCAGGGCCCCATCCCACAGCAAGGAGAGCAGAGCAGTGTAGGAAAGGCCAGGAGCAACAGCCAGCTTCAACCAAGAATCCAGATCACCAGGCAAGGTTGGGGTGATGAGGCAGGTCAAAGCTGAAGCCAAGAACACGAGTCATGATCAGGTCTGGTGACAATAAGCAGTCAGACACAGTCCAGAGATCACCAGGCCAGTTCACAGAGACAAGGAAAGTCTAAGGTCACCCTGAGAAGAAAGCCTAGGGTCCAGATCAACAAGGTCTATGGCCACAAAGAACTATAGCTGAGCTAGAAGCCAGTATTCCTACCACATAGCTCAGAAAGAAAAGCCTAAGACTGAGCTTAAATGGAGTCCCTGGGCCCATAGCATAGGTGGAAGCCCCAAGTGAGGCTGATTGGGCTTGTTAAAGGCCTATTAGTGGCCTCAGGGCTCAGATACCATGAGAACACAAAGTAAAATAAATTAGCAACAAATGATGATGATGATGATGATGTTGTTGTTGTTGTTGTTGTTGTTGTTGTTGTTGTTGTTGTTGTTGTTGTTGTTGTTGTTGTTGTTGTGAGGGGGTGGCAAGAAAGCTATAACATCATTGGACTTAAAGCAAGTATATTTCCCAAGTTGTGCCAGCTTAACTGGAAGGTCAATGAATATGTTATGTCCTCGTTTTGCAAAGGACACACCAAGCATGAGATTTTCAGGGTATTTCATCTGAAACTTATTTATATTGAGACACAGATGCTGAGATACAAGAAGTTAGTATTTCCTGATCTGGGAAGGGAGAGAGAGAAGATGTAGCTGTTACAAGCCCCAGGTGAAGAATGAAGAAGGATGAGGACTCGGGCAGTGTATAAACAAGATCAGTTCTGAGAAATAATTTGATTTATCCAAAGAGATTAAAGCTGGTATGATAGGAAGAATTATATCTCTTCAGCAGGTGCCAAAACACACAGACCTTGATAAATCTCATTTATAGGGGGCCCCAAAAAATAATATATTGGTGGTGTGAAGGTTTACTACTGTAAAAAAAGAGTAAAATTCAAATGAAGGGAGGTGAACAGAGAGACAGATCCTTACCAAAATGAACTAGTGAAGCACCATTGACTGCTGTCAAGGCTTCCCAAGAGCTCTTTAATTAGAAAATGAATGCAGTGTCATATGGCAAGACAAGTCTGCACTGCACTGCTGACAGTATGTGGAAGCTTCTCTCAAAGCTTAAACACAATCTTGCAAAAAGAAACACTTTTCTAAGTGCAGAACACCTCATAAAAAGAAGAGATTGGGCCTTTCAGATACAAAATAAATACTAGCTGAGCCTCTAAACCTGTTAAGAGTTTGAGGTAGAAGATTAAGAGTAACATAAATCAGAAAGGAAGCTTTAAAATCTTTTAACAGGCTACTAAAAAACAACCAGCATGAATGACCTTTTATCACATGTGGAAGGGGAGATGAGGGTAGGATGGCAGACAGTAGCCTGGGACTGGGACCCGTGCAGCAGCTCTCTCCTTGCAGCAATTACAGGAGGCAGAAACTACTGCAGTTTCTATACACAGTGTGAGGGCTTTGCCACTGCCTCCTCTTCCCAGGTAGAGAAGAGGATCTGGCATCAGAGCCAGCAGCTCATTCCCTGCTCCTTTTTCCTCACAGCCGTCACCACGGTGTCCTCTGCACACTTGGCCACACTTCCACACGTCCCCATAGACGGTCTCAGCCGTGAGCGCTGCCTGGTGCTACAAGAAGCCCCCCTTGGATGTCTCACGGCTGTTCCCCTTCTCACGCTTTGCCTGGGCTCTTCTTTGCTTGTGGAAAAGGACTTGGAAAGAATTTGGCTGCTCGTGCCAGTGGGGAACTCCCATGAAAAGCAAGGAAGTTGGGAGCAACTTTTTAGTGGGGAAAGTACCTCCGTGTACTGACCAGAATGTCACATTATAACTTAGGTTATATATGATGAAGCACAGACTTTCCAACCAAGGAACTCACCTTTTCTTCTCCCACACAAAATTCCTAAGGATCTCCACCCATCCAATTATTTTCTGCTGCAAGTTTCTTTTTAAATGCTAACATGAAAAAATGTAATGATTACTTCAGTGCTCACGTAGACAATTCAAACAAAAAGACATAGGAAAAGTTACACAACTAAAGACAAATAATTAACCCAACTTCTTACAAACTTGCCTAAATTCCAGAAAAAAAAATCAGACTAGAGTTTAAAATAAATTATCTTTGCATCTTTGAGGCAAATACATGTACGTGTGCCTGGTTTGCACAAAGATTTTGATTCTCTACATTTTGTGTTCTCTGTATTTGAGGGGCAAGCTTTCACTCCCATTAATATGCAGCGTTTTGTGACAGCATTCCTAATTACATCTCCAAGGGATGATGCTGGATTGACAGCACCCGAGTCTAAAGCTTCTCGTGCAGCCATTTAAAGGCATGGAATCTGTCGTGCAGCAAATCCCCCTCATATCAACCTGCTTACATCCACAGAGAAAGAAAACAAGCAAAAAGGCGGAGCACTTCCCACTACTTTGTCCCATTATGCAGCGAAATTATAAAAGAAAAGGAAATGCATTTGCCACAAAGCTAAGTCCATCTCCAGAAAAGCACTCGAGGAAATCAGGCCCGCTGCTCTGAGCTGCATTTATCTGGAAGGAAGCGCAGTGAGGCCCTGGGAGAGGCCGTGTTACCTTTTCCTCCTGAGCAGTGAGCTGAGGGGTTCGCACCGGCGCATGGGGGACTCCTTTCCTCCGACCTCTGTTTGCGGGCAAGGGGTGGAGAGGAAGACCATGACAGATTGCCTTCAGGCTGCTCATAGCTGCTAGGGAATTACGGAGAGGAACGGAAAGGCAAACTGGAGAGGCACGAGGATGAGGGGACGATGCGTGCAGAGCAGCTCCTGCCGAGCGCTGGAGATGGGCCTCGGCTCCGACGGGTCTCAAAGAGCACAGCCCGTCCCCTGGCTTCTGCAAACAGGCTGCAAGGCACCCAGGGCAGGTGGCCCGGTGACACACCTCCCCGCTCCCGGCCGTGCCATTGGCTCGCCCTTCCTCCCCCAAAATGAATGATTCACAGTTTTGCTGTTTATTTTCTAGGTGTTTTGTCAGCCGGTGCTGAGTTAACGCTGGAGAAAGTCACTCACATCCCAGAACAGCTCATTTCCCCCATGGGCTAATGAGAGTGCTGGGCCTGAGCCTTGCTGGGACCACAAGACCTCTGCATCTCTGCAGGTCAGGACTGACTGAAGTTACTCACCGTGAGTCAGGGCACTATCCAGACACGCTGTTCCATTGTGATGGGCATTCACGTTTGATACCTCTAGGTACTGGCTGTCCCTCAGATCTGACCAGTGCGTCACATAGAAAATCGCTGTTGCCAACCCATAGTTGCTAGCTCAGCTCACAGGAGTGCCTCGATTTTAACAGAATTAAACAGGAAACCTAGCAGCCTCATCAGCACTGGCAGGAAAGGCAGTGAAGGCAGGAAAAACAGGGAGGGGAAATTAAGGTTTTCAGCTCTACGTCACTTTATATCCTACTGCAAAATCTTATGCTACTGTTGTCCAGACATTGCAACTAAATGAATAAGCTTAACACTGACTTTCCACTTAAACTGCAACATGCACTTTGTTCTCTGCTTTGAGCTGCTCTTTAAGTTATACCACCGCTTCTTGTTCTTCATTACATCCGCTGAACTACAACTCACAGGAGTGGATTGTTCTCAGGTGCCACTGTTTAAGACTGGTGAAATTAACTGGGAGAAACATTTCAGTTAGGAACAAGCCTAAAACCTTTAGAATAAAAGTAAAAAAAATACCACCACATTTTTCCACAAGGCATCAATCAACAAGCAGTGACAACAAAGCCTGGTTATTAAATGACAGCATCTCATTAATGTCGTGTTGGCTTTAGCTCTAGGACATGCTGCACATCCCCAGCTCCCACTGGAGATGCTTGAGTTGAAAGACTCCCAATGTCCCAGGAGAGCAGGGCACGCGGCAGACTCGAATCCTCTGAAGGATGCTGATTGGCATCTCTGGCAGGAGAATGTTGTTTTGCAATTATACAGTGTTTTAGCTGTTCTTGAACAAAAGACAAATACAAAAGAAAGAGGGAGGAAAAATCTTCGTTATATTTTAAATGCTTCTATTGGGCTTTCCTATTAAAAACATATGAAGAAGAGAAGATATAAGTATGAAGTGAGAAAATTCTATGCCAAAGCATAACTAAATGCATCAAAATCCACACCTGTACATCAAAATCCCAATCTACAGAGAAATAAATCTTTCCTTGTAAGACCTGCATCCTCCATATCCCCCTAAGGTCTATTCCCTTCCACATGTGGGCACAGGAATAACCTTCATTTGGAACCCCGTCGGACCTGCTTCCCTCTGCAACATCAGCCACGAGTTGGTGGCATTATGCTGCCTTAAAAGCTGAAGGAAGAGAGAATGGAGCCAGGGAGGGAATTCATTCCCTGAATTAAATTATTCCTGGGACCCAGCACTTCCACATGGTGATGTCTACACTGGACCCTGGGTCACCAGGAGCTCTGTGCTGGAGAAGCCTCTGGGCAAACCTGTCTGCAGGACCATGCTCAGTGCCGGGTAGGTCTTTGGGACAGGCAGGTGTTTCCACAGTGCTGGGCACCCTCCAGGACATTCCCCAACTTCCCTGGCAAGTTGGAAGTCTCTGGCACATCCCAGCTCACCTCTGTGAGTGATTATGGAAGAAAAACCCCCGTGTGTGCCCAGGTGAGCACCTTGCAATCCACAGAGTCCGCAAAGCGCCGTGTTTTGGGGGGGCCCTGCTGCCATGTGCCGGCCGCCTGGCAGAGGGTGCTGCCGGGCCCTGCGCACGGACACACGGACACGCAGCCAGACCGGCTCCTGGAGGGGAAGATGCGCCTGGAAAACAACGCCTGCATCGGAGAGCAGCAGCGAGCAGCCCAGCTGACAGGAGGTGCGGAACCGAGCCAGCCCCCTCCTCCTCCTGCCCGCTAAAAAAAAAAAAAAAAAAGCACATATAAAGCGGCACAGGAAGAAGATCACATGTTATAATAATCCCCTTTGCAAACCAGACAGCACCAGGGAGGAGAAACGGCCCGCTTCGGGCTGCGAGATGTGCTAGAGGCGGCAAGAGAGGGAGAGCAGAACTTGGAGCTAGGCGAGCGGCCGGGCACGGGCGGCAGCGGCGGGAGGGACCCCGCCGGAGCCCCGGCCCCGCTCCCGGCGCTCCCGGCGCTCCCGGCGCTCCCGGCGCTCCCGCTCCCGGCGCTCGGTTTGTTTTTCACCGCTGTCCCCCGGCGCCCGCCGTGTGGAGCAAATCCCTGAGCGGGGGCAGAAGCGGCTTCCGTGGCAGAGGAGGGAGGAGGGAAATACGGTGAAATAAACGCAAACAAAATAAAACGAGCGAGGAGCCAAGAAGTCACTTTTTTTTTTTTTTTTCCCTGCCCGCATCCCGCGGCGAGCGCAGCCAGCGGGGCCGCCCCGCGCGCAGCGAGCGGAGCGGGGCCCGGGGGCGACGCGGGGATCGCGCCCCGCAACGCGCAGCACCCACCCCGGGCAGCCCCCCCGGGCCAGGCAAAACCGCGGTCCCGCCGGGAGCAACGAGCAGGACGCGAAGTTTGGGAAGAGCCCCCGAAGGGAGCCGCCCGCGCAGCGCTCTCCGCTCCGCAGCCGCGCTCGATGCTGCACTCACGGCGCCGCGCCGAGGATGTGAACGTCCCCCGCCTGCTGCTTGAAGAGGGGTAAAGCTCCGTTATTTATTTATTTATTGGGAGCGATGTACGGGTGACACCCAGAAGGCATCTTTATCCCTGGAAAAAAAAAAAAAAAAAAAAAAAAAAGCCACCTCCGGACCCAAACAAAACCAAGAAGAATGAGACAGCAGCGCTGAGCCCTGCGCCGAGAGGAAGGTGAGCAGAGAGAAAGAAAGAACATATAGGAAAGCAATGCAAGCACCAAACCTGTAGATTTCTTCAGCTTTTTTTTTTTTTTTTTTTTTTTTTTTGTGCTTCACTGAGGACAGATATTTCACTGAGAGCCATGCAGCATAAAGGCATCATGCTGATTGTATTCTTGGAATATTTTATTTCTGGCCATGGGGAAGCAGGTAAGCAAAATAAATCAATATTGCCATCCATAAAAAAAAAAATCAGATTAAACAGAGTACAGTGAGAGGGAATGGAAATCAAATCTACTAACTCTATCCATTTTTTTAATGTCAATATCTTTATATATATATAAAAATATATAGTATATAAATACTTCTTATTTCCCTCAACAGAGAGATTTGCAGCTCAGTCTCCTCCCTGTGAATGATAACCAAATGCAGTTTCCTACATCCTTAAGAGAAAACAGTGTATTTAATTTTTGTGAATGGAAGAAAATAAGACAGACAGAAAGAGCAATGGGTTGAGGTATTCTGGGTATTTGTTTTGAGGAAGAAACACTGCTTTGCTAGGCAGGGCACGAGTGAAATGACAACATTCTTGGACAGCATCACAGGAGGGATCTGACTCATTCTATATTAATTTCTTTTTGCATCGCTGTTAGTGAAGGACACTGTTTAGGAAGTACTGCTTATCGAGGACAGCCCCCTCACTCAGCTTCTTCCCTGAGAGGACATTTAACGTGCATTGGACAAGTCTAAATTAGCATTAGGGAATAAACAGGCTGGGACAGAGAGAAAAGTTGATTAGTTGTGTGTGTGTGTCTGTGGGTGCACAAATACACATGTTCAGAGATGACAGCGCTGCCCTGGCATTTACCTATGGTTCTAAAAATGTCTTGATGATGACAGGGAAGAATTGTCTGAGGAAAAGGAAGTTTGTTTTTTATTTTTTTTTTCTGCTGTGGTTTAATACACTTCTAAGGTGAAAAGGGAAAATTATACAGATCAGCTCAAAAAAAAAAAAAAAAAAAGCCTTGATAAGACAATAATCCATCCTTGTGGGCTTGCTCATCGAGGTACCAGCTTGCAGTCTCTTTTTATGTAGAAAAAAGCCGATCATTAGTGTAAAATGCACCTGCATTCCCGGGGTACTAGGTATGAGAAGAGAACAAATAGAGGTCGTATGTGGCACCTTGGTCCTTTTAGTGTCTTATCTTGGGTATTCACCAGCTTCCTGGGCAAGGACCTTCTCTGCAGGATATGTAAGTTGACACATAGCACAGGAAGGTTGCAGAGATGCCTCCTAAGTTGCTGATCCTGCCGGGGGAAGCAGCCTGTTAGCCAAAATTTGCTCTGCATCCATCCAATTCACAAAGTGGAAACAAGTCTTCAAGGACAGGCAGCCCAAAGCTGATTTCTTGGGAAGGGAATTTGAGGCGAGAGGATGTGTTTTGCATTAAGCTAAGCACTCTCGGAATAATGGGGTAGGGGCAGTGATTAATGGCAAAATAATTGGATACTGAAGGTGATGACACTAAGGATTCAATGTCACTTTAAACATACAATGCCTGCTCACAAGGCTGGGTAAACATCAACCTATGAAAGCACAAGGGCTACTTGATCATTTCTGGGTTTTTTTTTTTTTTTTTTTTTTTTTTTAAGCAATGTAAAAACTTTGAATTAATCTTGAATCTTTACAGGCTCTTTGCAGGCTGAGTCAATATTATTTAAATCAAGGTTCTGACAGCATTTAGCTAATCTGCAGAAAATCTCAGCTTTTTCCTGAACAGAGAGGTATACAGACAAGTGTTCTTTCTTTCATGCCCCACTATTTTACACAGTAATCTCCCTTTTCAACATTACAGTTAGCCCCTTCTGGTAACAGGTGAGATAAATTGATGGGAACTTATGAGGAATGGGGGGAATATTTGCCTTTTGCCCGTGTCCATGCAGATGACACAGCCAGGGCTGTCAGAGTCTTTAGATCTTTAAGCATAGTGCAAAGGGGGAAAAAATAGTAGTCTGTCCAGAAGGGTCTGCTCGGCTTTATAACATGAGATGTGATGCTGGGGCTGGGCTTCCCCTTGCCTGTTTGGGTACAGGGTGCATCCCGCTCACATAAACTCCACAGGAGCCTGGAAACTCCCGTGTGTGGGACAGCCCGGGCACTGCCAGCAGCTCCTGCTTCGCTCTCTGCCAGACCTCATCCCAGGAGATGGGCCTGGGCCAGCTCTCCTCCTGGTGGCAGGTCTCCAAAAGGGGGCGTGATGTGGTCAAAAATGGCCATTTCTAGCGCTAGGCTTAAGGTGACTTGTGCTGCCCTGTTATCACGGGGTTTGGCTTCCCGAGGTCCAGGGTGATCGGGCAGGTCTGCAAAGGAGGCTGCAGGTCCTGGAGCCAAGCGCTGCTCCAAGAGGGATGCAGGTGGGGAGAGGACAACTAGCAATGCTGGAAGACTGCCCAGATCTGAGGTCTTGTTCTCCCTCTGTCTGTGCCTCAGGCCATGGGGGCATTTGGGGTTCATCCCTTATTCAGAGTGTCATCTTTGGGATATTTAGGAAGTTCCATTTGTGAGGACTCTTCTGGTGATAAAATTCATCTGGCTACTCATAAAATAATGAAGAAACATCAAACTCATTGGCTGTTGGCCCCTGACAAACCAAAGGGCTGTAGCACTGTTCTTGTCACCAGCATTACAGAAAAAGCTCTATGTGATTAATCATGACTTGAGCAACTTATGTCCGCAAGTTGATTAGCTATGAACAAACATTCAAAAGTTTTGCTAGTTAAAAAGAAATTTAGTCAAGGTAGAACAAGTGCAATTCAGGTGGGCAAATGTGTATGTGCATGCTGAAACTCCTCCACCAAGACTTCAGCAGAAGATATCCAAAATTCTCAGTGTTTAAGATTTGCTTAGAATTGTCAAAGTTGTTCTGGAGGAGTCTTGAACACAAGTCATTTTGCATACAGAAAAGAAATAAAAAATCCCATCCCAAAGTCCATAGAAAATCCTAGGCATCTTTCTAGTCACATCAGCAGGCTTTGAAGCCGGTGTTACAAGGCTCTGAAGTAAGACATCTCTGCTGGAAACTGTGTCCTGATAATATCAGAAGTGTGTCCTCTCTTCAACTGAATGGCACCCTAATCATCAGATAATATTATCATTACAACACGCGCCAGGCATGTGCCACTGCCCTGCCACTCGGTGGCACGGCCCAGAAAGAGCAGAAGATAAATAAATAAATTAGTGATACCCTTTACGGAGCCAAGGCACACATCGTGCAGTAAAAGTTAATCAGCCTCAATGACATGCATGGCCCGTGCACAATCAAACTGTTTATTTTGTTGTTATTATTCATCAACCCACCCTGGCATTTAGGAGAAGTTGTCTGGTGGCTTGGCTGCGGTATCTCTCTGCAGTGAGATGCTCAGAGGCTCACTTCGTGTTGTTTCCGCAGAATCAGTGAGTGATGGACAGGCTGAGCCATCCTCGTGGCTAAGTAACATCCTATCCATTGATCTCTCTAAATGCAAAGCTTTTAATTGACTGCAAAAGTTGTTTTCCTGCCTCTCTCCTTCTCTCAACCTCCCTTGCACTAATTTGCATGCTCTTCCTCTCCCATTTTCCTAATGACACAGCAGTTCGGACAGGAACTGTTTATTGATGTTGCTGCATTAGCAGGCAGAGCAGCTAAAGCATCTTGCGACTGCTGATTAGAATGACCAAATTCTTCCTGCCTTTCCAGGTCCATATAAATATAGATGAAAGACTCAGTATGGGACAGATAGCCCATTTATGGGAAATAAAAGTAAAAGCCATTTCCTTTTAAAAAAGTTTCCTTTTTTCTTTCTCTCATTCATGTTTGCAAAGCTTCCCCTGTGTAACTCCTTCAATTTAGAACATTAGGACCCATTTTCCTCTGTGAAAGCTTTCATGATGTCATATATCAATAAAGATGGAATTTCTTTTAGTTACAGGGCATGCTTATCCATATTTCAGTGGGATTTGTAACATGAGCTCAGTCTTAATCAAAACTAAGTGCCTTGACTCCTGTCACAGCTAATGCTTATTTAGAGCTCAGTTGGAAGATTGGGCCTACATAAATTCTCTGGAGGTGTCTCATGACACCTTCGTGCAGCACCGAGCAAAAGCAGTTAATATCCAATTTACTATAAACATAAGAATTGTTGTACTTTCTATTTTTACAACATTTTTTACCAAAGAAGTCAAATATGACAATGTAGACACTGAAATGCCACTTGCAAGGACAATCTTGAGGTGCTGCAGCTTGTAAAAGTTGTGTTCAGCCATAAGGATGTATTTATCCTTTTTCAGGAACTCTTGTGCTCAGTGGAATTCCCCCTCCAGACTCCACTGGTCAGTGGGATTCACTGGACATGCCAAGACTTGGCATCGTGTCTGAATTCTAGGATGCAAAATGCATGAGATGCTTTCCAGAACAACATGCATTCCCCACCTTTGGGGGAAATTTCCCTAGAAAATTCCCTAGAAGAAGTCATTAGAAAAGCAACTTTCTCCAATTTGGTAATAAGACTTTGGGAATAACTTGTGATCCAGTGTCACAAGGCATTACTGATTTCCAAACAATATTATGACTTTTTCAGTTATCCCTACCTTTTACTAATTTAGAAATACCTATATTGAATATAGAAAAAAGGGCTTGTTTACCAATAATTGTAAACTTGGTAAACAGAATACAGCTGCCTGTTCCCATAGTAAAGCATTTAAACAAGAGAGAGGCTTGATTTTCTGCTCTGCTAAGTATTAACAACTCCAGCTGATTTGAAAAGTAGTGTCAGAAACTCAGTACCTCTTAAAATTGGCCAGTAATGCATAACTATAGAAATACATGTTTTATTGAGAGGAGATATGATCAATATGTATAAGTACCTGAGGGGAGAGTGTAAAGAAGATGGGGACAAGCTCTTCTCGGTGGTGGCCAGTGACAGGACAAGGGGTAATGGGTACAGGTTGAAACCCAGGCAGCTCCATCTCCATGTCAGGAAGAACAACGTTCCTGTGAGGGTGCCAGAGCCCTGGCCCGGGCTGCCCAGGGAGGTTGTGGAGTCTCCTCTGGAGATCTTCCAAGCCCGCCTGGATGCCACCCTGTGCCACATGGGGGGCTGGACTAGAGGATCTCTAGGGGTCCCTTCCAACCTCAACCGTTCTGTGATTCTGTGATTATAGCTCTCTCTATGTGTAAACAGTCTGCAATCTGTTGGCCAGGAATCATTTCTTTTTTACTGAACCTACGGTGCATAATGCAGCCTGCTTCACTCTCTGATGACAATGGAAATAAGTGTACGGAAAAGTCCTTAGACATGGAGCTTTGCTAGGACTAAAGTAAGAAAAAACAGATTTCTATACCTAAGCACATGGTTTGACAGACCAGCAGCCAAGTGCATTTTTAACAGAAATCAAAATTAGACCTTCAAATGCTCACAGGTAGCACCTGAGTTTTCTGAAGACATCAGTTCCCGACTTTGGCACCTACAGCAAGGATTGCATTCACTGGGAAGTGCCCTCCAGACTTTGTGTGAGAAGATGAAGTAGCTTTCTTAACACTAAGTCCTGTTGGGTGCAGAAAGAAAATCCCAACATTTGCATGGTCAGGGGGTTTAGAGCCTGGGAATCACCTGGGAAATTTTGCTTAGTTTTGTTTCTTTCGCCTGTCTTTCAGATCCCACGAGGCTACAAGGCTACCGCTGCAACGGCCGGTCATGCAATCCTCCAGTGGGCAACCTGGCGACCGGGAGGACACCAGCCACTCTCACCACCTGTGGGCAGAACAGCACCGAACTGTACTGCTTCTACCCGGATCAGAACCTGCTCCATCCGGCGGCCCAGGGCTGCGGACAGCCTCGCTGCACCAAGTGCAATGCCAACCAGCCGGATAACTCCCATCTCCCTGCTGACATGACGGATGACTTCTTTGCAAACCCCATCTCCTGGTGGCAGTCTGCCCAAGGGGTGCACAGAGAGGAAATCAGGCTGGACTTTGAAACTGAATTCTACCTGACCCACGTCATAGCCGTGTTCAAGTCACCTCGCCCAGCTGCGATGGTGCTGGAAAGGTCCCAGGACTATGGGCAGACTTGGAGGCCCTACAAATATTTCTCTGCCAACTGTACAGCTACTTTTGGGCTCCAGGATGACCTCATTGAGGAGGGCTCCATGTGTACATCCAGGTACTCCGATGCAGTGCCCTGCACCAGAGGAGAGGTAAGCAAATAACTGCGGTTTGGACAATGTTTGATGTTGAACACCGCAAGTCTAGGTGAAAATGAGCATCTTCTCCAAGGGACGCTGTCTATAAAAATCAAGAGAGGCAGCCTCTCCCTGAGGGCTTTATGGTAAGAAAATAAAGAGAAAAGATAAATAAGTCAATGAAAATACGCTGTCCCTGCTGGGAGGGTCAGCTCTGATAAAATAGCAAGGCATAGGCGTGACAGAAAGCCTTAGAAACAAGAAATGGGTGTAAGCAGCCATGTTTCACTATTCAACACAGAGAGCAGAGTTCCTTTAGTATAAGTATTTTGATGTGCCAGTAGATGGAGAGGGTTTTCTTTTTAAATAAATGTATGATTACTCTGATAAATTCCTCTGAGAAGAGCATTAGAAACTGCTTATTAATCAGGTATGCAGTTCAGCTATAAGCCTTTTTGTTCATCAATCTCAAAAACTTTAGATAGGAAAGAAGATAGATATCGTTGGTATCTTTTTATAGAGGGGCATGGAGGTATACAGGGAGATTATAAGACAATCCCACAGGCACATCAGCAGCTGGAGTCTTTCCACTTATTTCTCTCTTCTCTAGCGAAGTCACAAACCTCTTCTTCATTTCTCTGTCTGGAAACGATCATGAAGATTTGGGCAGTAATATTTTGCTACAAATTAAGCTCAGGTGTGAGGTGAAAGGTCCAGATAGGCTTTAGAAAACAGTGTTTTCCTAAAAAAAAAAAAGCAGCATGTTTCAAAATGCACTCAAGAAGAAAGGAGCTAGTACAGAACACCAGAGACAGGGAGGCAGCAGTACAGAGAGCCTCAGCTCATCTTTGTGCAACACACTGGGAAACATCTCTGCAGAGTGGAAATCTGGAGTAAATCATTTGCTGAACTGTCTTGTTGCTGGAGTAGCAATTCTACTAGTCACACAGTAAGATACATTTATGTCAAATACATCCAAATGTCTTTTGTACAGAGATTTCACTTGCCACGTCAGTATAGAATCTAGGCATCTAATATCATTTTCCATTGCTGTGTGCCTTCCAATCAAAAATCTGGAAGTACTTTGCAAGGTCTGTTTAATGACCTTCAGTACACATGTAAGGGTCCTGTTGCCATTTCACAGATGGGGAAAGAGAAGCACAGAAAGGTGAAGTGGTTTGTGCTAAAACATGACAATTCTGGTAGAGTACAGAACAAAATCCAAGCTTTGAAGCAAAGGCCTTGGCCTTAAATGCAAAACAGCTCTTCCTGCTCTAGTACAGTATCCTCTGTTCCCCTGCCCTATGTTGGGTTTTGTGCTTACTTAACTTTGGAAAATATCACTTAAGACCATGTGTTGCTGCTAAAATAAATGAGAAGTGGATGGCAGAAAACCAAATAATAAAACATTCATCCAACACAAGCCTTTGTGATTACAAGTCAAAAGGATTCTGTCAGCTTGGGCAGCAAGTACACTGAAATGAATATGTGTATGCTTAATCAATTCACACTACGGTAGCAGATGATAGAAAATGCTAATAACAATAATATCAGTCATATATTTACAGGTCATGTCCTTTCAGTTCCCAAATAGTTTCATGAACTGTTAATTAATTGAATACATACAGAGGTCACTTCCTCCATGCGACGGGGAGCTGAAGCTATAAAGCAGCACACAGAGATCCACAGAGCAACTCGGCAGAGAACAGGACAAATACTGTTTCCCAGCACATCAACCTGAGAGGATCCTGAAGTTCTGGACAGACCTTAAGGCGACCTCTTAACTAATACATGAAATATCACTGTGACAAGGGTGCAACCGCATCCGACTTTCCAGGCCAGCCATATGAAGCAGCAAATTCTTTTGTAAATGAAAATCTAGGGAGGCAGAGTGTCGTCACTTGAAGTGATTTCTGATCAGGTTTGCTTGAGTGGCATTGTTACTGCAAGTTTCATGGGATTTTTGCCTACGTATCTCCAAACTGCAGCTTTATACCATATTCTAAAGATTATACAACTGTCACCAGGCAGCCTCTCAAGCACCGACTCGGAAGTGACTCGGAAGGAAGCAGGTCATGGTTGAACATATCCCCCCCACACACTATTTTCTGCAGTTTTCTCTGTTTTCTTTTCACCTCCCCTCTGACCTATCCAATTACTGGTACTGACCAAGCCTTGGAGAGCTGATGAGCTCACATCACAAGCAGACAGCATTTCTTGGATGATTAAAACTATTTCCAGCTTACATGTTAATTAATTTTCTAAGACAAATGTCTTCTCTCTCTACTGAAAGGGTTGATGTCATTTCCAGTGTATGGTAGCCCAGATTTTCTTAGGCACTGTCCTATTTGCTTTCAGAAGAGATATAAATTCCTGTTTAATAGGACACACCAGGAATCATGGAGGAGATGGTTTACTAGGAATACTAAGTTTAAAACTCTTATCTGATGCATCAGGGAACAAGATTTCAGGTTGTTTGGCTTCCAAAACTGAGAATGTGGGTGAGAAAAGGGAAGGTGGTAGAGCTGTAAAAACATATAGGCATCTATAAACTGAGATGTATTTCTCACAGGCAGCACACTCTGGTGCGCCTTCAAGACCAGTGAGAAAGGTTTCTCCTGGCAGCACATCAGGAAGGTGAGCAGAACCTTTGAGGATACTAGAATGGAAGCAAAATATATTTTGGTGAGTGATGTAACAATGTCATAACCCAGGGGATGATGAGGTTAAGGTGTGTCACTTATCAGTTTTAAATTATCCCTTATCTCTCACCTCTGACTGGGTCACATATCTAGATGCCATCTGAGATGAGGCAGAACTAAGACAGACGTCATGCATTAGGGGGCATGGAGATGGCTTCCTAGTGCCCTTTTTGCAGTTTCCTTTTACTCCAGCATTTATTAAATCCCCTTCTCTGGGCTCAGATCTACAGCACTTCTGGCATGTATTTCACCACTGCCTGCCCAGCGGAACCCACATGAACTATTAGCTCATTAATGTTGTTCGCTCTCCAACCTTCTCTTCCAATTCCAGTGCTCCAGTTTCCAAGCTCAGTGCTTGGCTGCTGTTCCTTCCTCAGTCACTGTTGCCATTTGAGACCAAGGGTCCTCTGATTCTCTCACTTGTTTAACATGCTCTATTAGCTGCTTGTTTCTCACCAATCTCCTGTACTTCCCAGATCAGTTTTACACCATTAAGCTAAGCTCTGAAAGCTGTGCAATGCTGAAAACTAAACGAAGCTAAGGAGCCCAGACTTTGCAGTTCATCTTAGTGGCCCTGCTATTTACTAGGGAATATGCAGCTTCCTGACCCACTTGTTTATAATATTCTACACGATACGTTTTGAATAGCCGCAAGGAAAGAAACAAACTACAAAGCATTTTCTAGCACCTGTGAGTATTTCATCTTCTTTCATTGGTCTCAATCTGCAAGCCAGGTGAGCATCTATATTTTGGTATCTTGCCATTCTGTCTTAGAGAGCCTTGCCTTGAATGTTTGTTCAACATTCCAAATTCATTGCTGTAGTGAGTGTTTCAGTCCAACCAAGACATCATTACCACAAATTTTCTGGAAAATCTCCAGATGCTTTTTAAAATTTGGTGAAATCATCTGTTCTTTTCAGAAGCTATTTTGATTTTTTTCAACCACCTTTCATACCTGCAAACATGCCCACTGTCCATCCACCCATCTTTCTAATAAGCAAAGCATTGTACTGTGTAGTCACAAACCCTGAAATGAACCTTCAGTGCAGCTAATGTAAATAAAAGCTCTGGCCCAAGCAAAAGGAGAAGTGACCACAACGTTGCATCAGATGTTTGTGTGACTTGCACTGCAGACACCATCTGGGGAAAAAAGGGTTCAGAATGCTTCGACCTGCATCCTGACAGCACGTGCTCTCAAGGATCTCGGGGATTAAGAGCACATTTTCAATAAATCAGAATATTGGGAAATGAAAACAAATGTTCTTCAACGAAGATGATGTTTGCATGAAAAGAAGACATTAGCATGCAAAGCTGGATATAAAAGTGACCAGCTCACAACCACGAGACCCAAGAGGAGACCCATCCAATACTGGATGGGTCCGTCTAGTAGAAGGCAGCGTAAAATCAAAGGCTGGTTCATTTATGTGAGTGTCTGGGTGACAGATGACACCAATGAAGTGTGATATAATAAACCCATTACTGGAATTCACTGGGGGCAAGAGGAATTGTGTATGCCTGAATTAGGTAACCGGTTCCTATGGCAACGTGTTAAATGTGCCTTGTGCAGAAGACCCGTTCATTCTCTGTTTTGAGCCGGTGGTGACCTCTTTAGGGACCAAAGTCTGCAGCAAAGCCTTTTTTCAAAGATGAGGGGACTCGCTTTGTAGCTAAAAGTCTTTCATTCACTCTTTTAAAGACACTTTGAGTGTTAAAGCAACATGTGGTGTGCTGGGATGCAGTTCTGTGCACTTCAAAAGCCACCAGGCTGTTGCAACAGAAGCCATGGCCAACATTATGGAAGGTCTTTGCCTCTGCACTGCCACTGGAGATCCTGCTGCCCCTTTCCATCTACAAGGACTCCCTGAGCAGAGCAGTGCTTACTACAGAGCAGGACCACTTGCTCACAGACACCAAACCAGGCCAAGGACAGGGTAGAAGGTACCTGATTGTTCCAAGCACCCATAATTTTTGCTGTCTTTTCTCAGGCTTTTCTTTTACAGTCTTCATGCCTTTTGGTAAACAAAGAAGGATCCCGCCTTGCACATACATACCTCATTAAATGGTAAATCAATAATTCATGAGGTCACCATTAAGGTTTCATTTGCTTCTTAAAGGTCTGATCTCACACAGCAGTGGGGTCACTGAAAAGAAACATGCCCAGCACATCACAAGGCTGAACTCCTAGTAGCCGAGATGCGAGGACAGGGTACTGCGCTGCACTGAATTGTCCAGCGCTCTCCAGGCCTCTCAAAGTCACACGATGCTTGCGTTATTCCGACTTCTAGCCGGAAAGAATTCCAGGAGGGATTAGTCACTCCTGAAGGGACATGCCTGAATGTTATGACTAGGGCTGTCTGTTCAGCATTTCGTTTAACTCGAACTGTAGAGGAGATAAAATGCAGAGGCAAGTTGAGAGGAAGCAGTTAACACCAGCAGTGTAAACAAGCAGATAGCACTGCCAGGCCCTGTTTCCCTGGAGGAAGAATTAAGGGGCTCAAGGGTTTGTGTCTGAGGAGAATCTGAACTGACATGAGACCGGTCCAGGATTACCATCCCTGGCAAGTGAACTTCAGGAGAGTACCAAGTGTCCTGCTCTGACCTGCTTTGTAATAAGCCAGTTCAGAAACATTTGATACCTAGCCAGAAAGACATGGTTATTTTCTGGAGCATTATTTCTGCGTTTCCTGACCTACTAGGAAGCAGATATCAAATCAGTTTTCCATCTCAACCTATTTCATAAAAGCTTCGTGAAGTTGCAGTCATGACTTTTCTTAAAGTTGAATCTTGGGTATTCATTACTGTCATTTCCAGACTCCAGGCAGAAGACTTGCTGTTTTCTCTACAGTTGTTCACAATTGCTTTCATGGTGAGACTGCATACTGCTGTACATATGTTCACGTATAATGTTTCAGCCAAGAACTAGATATCTAAGTGGCCCCACTCATGAGAGATGGATCCTGTCCCACGAGAATGCAGCTCTAGCCCTGTTGATATTAATAGTGACTAAGTGTTTTAATTTCCTGACAATTCTATAGACAGTGTGAAATTAATTTCTTCATTCTCAGCCTCATTTCCAGTAGAACTCTCTGAAGTTGAGAACCCCTCATGCTGCCCTGCACCATTTCAGAGCAAACACCGTTTCTTACAATGAAAAATGATTCTGCACTGTGGAGACGGCATGGAAATGTTCTCTGGTCTTCATAAGTTCTTGCAAAATGTTAGTGGAATGGAGGGAATTGCATTTATTCCCTGTACACAGCCTGCAACCCAAAGAACAGTTGTTGTGAGCAGTATTTTAGGTATTACATTCTATCTCCATTAGCTAGTTTGACAAAAGATACTCCCCCTACAAACCTTGTCTTCCTACACAGGCATTGGGATTTATTTCTGTGAACACCCTGAACCCTACAGGAATCACCAGGTTCAAGGAGGAGAGAGTCTGCGTGGCTCTACAGATTTGTCCAACTCTAACCTCAACTGTCCATTCTTTCCCCATTGTGATATTGGTAGTAATGCTTAAATATTAATATTCATGCCACACTGGATTACTGGAATAACCTCAAAGCAAATGCAAACTGAAGGTACATTGACTCTTTCTGTTGTGGAAAGCACAGGATGAATTCAAGATGCTACTGTGTTGATATTAACTGGGTTTACCCAGATCAGAGACATTTAAAAAACTGAACTCACAATTATTTAACAAACTGTCATATCATATATTTAACTGCTTTTTAAATTTTATTGCCTGGAAGGACAGAAAAGCAGAGGATCTTGATTAAAAAGTGCTGTCCCACGAATCACCAAGACTAGCCTCCTAATACCTAAGAGTTCCTAATATCTTCTTGCTCCTAACAGTACTTCAAAAGAGAAAACAGATCATTTTTGTGCTGGCATTGCACCACGAGATGGAAGAATGAATTCAGGAGAAGGGACTTAATCAAAATGATCAGAGGATATTTCTCAGGAGGTAGGAAAAAATCTAAGACATAATTGTTTACTATTCCTTTACAAACAAAATCAACTCACATAAAAATCTCTTAATGAAGAGGATTTAGGACTGATGAGAGTGTTTACTGCAGCTTCCTTCTGATGGGCCTAATATAAGCACTCAGACATTTTTGACCTCATTAACCTGACTGATTGTGTGCAACACGATCAGCATAGCTTAAGGATGATTTGAAATATCAAATTCTTGTTCTGCACAGGGATCTTCTTTTGTAGGAGGTCATGCATTACCACTGCCCTCCGATTATGACTCATATTCCTTGACCTAAGGCTATGAACTTGCTATAAGGGGAATCTTTGTTGTGTCCACATCTTTTCTGACTCATATGGGCTGGAAGATCAGATTAAGAAAACAGAATTATCTGCATCAAGGACGGAGAAGCAAAGCACGGACTCAGTGAATGGCGAGAAATCAAAAATCTGAGACATTGACTCTGGAATGAAGATGATCCTCTTGACTGGCGATAAAACATCATCCCTGTGAAGCTGTGCCAATTTGTGTACAGTAAAACAGACCCTCCAACGGTGGCTTTTTTAGCTTTGCACACTTGCAGCATTCTCCAAACCTCCTTGCTCTTAAAAAGGTCAGGAGAGGACAGGATAGAGACCATCTTTCTGAGGCATAGCCGATTGACTTTCCAAAATGAGAATGACAAATATGCGCTTGATAGCAGATATGGAGATAAGCATGAATGTCCCACTCAGCATTCAGCTCCAGGGACAGTTTCGGATTATAAGGGAAACTCAGGAATTAGGATGTATTTCCACAAACGGCATCACTTCTACAGAAGTGCTGAATACTCTCATCTCCCACCCAGTTCCATGGAAGCTGAAGTCTTTTTGTGTCCTCACTGCTCAGTCTTTAGTAGTCTTGATCAGCAGCGTATTTTCTTCTCTAACTGTGTGCATGCTGCTTTTATGAGAGCTACACAACAGTGTTTAGAGAAAACACTGGGGGATTTCAGAGCAGACTGTTACAGCAAAAAGAGAACAGAACTTTGTGGAGCTGGAGACCAGATAAAGACTTAACTAGATGAGACATAACCTTATGGAGAGCAATGCTTAGGAAGCTCTTTTCAGAGCCTGCATCTTCATTTAGGGAATATATGATCTTTTCCATTACACTCTCTTGATCTCCTCTACATCCATATACTAAAAACCTGCAGATTTGTAAAATATCCCCAGGAAATAAACATAAATCATGTTTCTCTTTAGCAAAGCACAAGGTAGAATCCAATACTCATGAGTATAGGAGGAATCTGCCTTACAGGCTTTGAAAGACAATGCAATCTTGTCAACCAAAAAAAAAAAAAAGAAGAGCTGATAACATAGTGAGAAGTATCCCTTCCCACAGCTCGTGACTCTGGGAGTTCATTAAAACTCAAATCGTTCAAATATAAAGATCTTTCAAATCTTTGTGGAGAAATGGTTGAGATGGCTAAACTCTTATCTTTTACCTATTATTTTACTTTTAAAATTTTGCACATATGAAGCATCCATCTATGTGGAACCTCAGAGATTTTTACAGTTTTATTAATCTTCCTCCCCTCCAATGAAGTACTTAGGTACCTATGAGCCATTAAAAAATAAAAACAATTGCAAGCAGGAAAGGCAGCAGCCTTCTCTGATTCCTGCAGAAATCACTAGCAGTCCTGACCAGAGTAATGCCAAAGTATTTCCTGAAAATTACACTGAAAATTGTGCTGAGGCTTTGAAAAGTCAAATTCCCAAGCATGTACTTTGGTGACAGATATATCTCTTCCTCTTTTACAGTAATAAAATCCTTCTTCGGGCGATACAAAACTAAAAGTGGATATATAACCATCAGCCACCTGTCTTTTAATTATTGCCTCAATAATAGGACCTACATGACCCAAAAACCTAATCACATGCACTTAAAAATACCATCATGTTCTTTTTGTATAGGAAAAAAATAGGAGGAGAGGGACATTTTTAGGTAAACCATGCATTCATAGATAAATAGGACAGAGGCATATAAGGTGAAATATCAGATCTGTTTTAACAAATGATCCAACCCTGTAGTCATTTGAATCAATGCACATAGGAGATTAAAGAATATAATTTATAAACTGCATCATACTGCTCTTGACAATGAAGTAACCCATATGTTATGGAAGACCTAACAACCAGCACTGTAATGTAATCAAACATATCCAATCAGAGACTGAAAAGGAACCAAGAAATAGCGCTTAGGTTAGACTCTCATTTGTACTCAAGGGTTTAAATCCCCAGACTTTCAAGGAGAATGCGTCTCCCAGAAGGGGGAAGAGAGAAGAAAATTCCATTCAAGTTTTATGCATATCTGAAGTAATGGTTTTATATAGTCAGGAAAGCTCAGTTCCTTAGTGGTTACTGAATCCAAGAAGATCTACACGCTGTTCCCAAAAGACTTCATTAGTGTTATGTCACTCACATCAGATCTGTAACTTTTAACAAGTCTTGCTTTGGGAGAAATGAGGATGAACAAATCCAATCTCACCACTGAGCTTATTCCAAGCAAGAATATGTCATGAATTAATCATACAAGCAAACTCTTGCATCTGAACTGGAACAGAATACTGGTGTTTCTTAAAAGGATGTTGCAATCCCTATGGGACATCCAAGCTATTAACATCTCTATGGACAAATAGATGTGCGGAGTTCTAAGGGGATCTGGAAATACCAGAACAAGTCTCCTGAAGAGATGCAAGGCCTGAAGTGAAAATATTTGCAAAACAATAAACCCACAGGGAACCTGAGCTTTTTTCCAAGCTGTCAAGCAAAAAAAGAAAAACTGATAGCACTTCATGACAGTAAACGGCACTGTGCTGAAAGAAGAGCACCAAATAACTGTTCCTTTGGCCTAAGGATCTCATTTGCTATCTGGATACCAATTAACATACGGTGAGGATGGATAATTGCCTGGAGATCCCAAAACACGAATCCATATCTTTAAATATATTACTACAGAATAAGATTCTAGTAGCACAGCTCACAACACTTCATTCATGGTTAGCATAACATAAAGCAAGGACATTGTCATCAAACAGAAGGACAGCACCAGAGATATAGAGGACAAAGAAAGACTTTGACGATTAACCTGTCTTTTCTGAAAAGCACTGAAAAATCTTAATCTTCCTCTTATTCACTTCCTTATTTATCTGCTGTGAAGGAGACAGAGATCATATTGATTCCCTGTTCACAAGTGGGGACTCTGGGGCACAGCCACATTAAGCCCCCTGTCCAGGGGTGTGTAAGGAAGACACTGGCAGGACTGACACAGATCTTTCCGAGGCTAATGACATCCTGGTTAACTTCCTTAAGAAGCCTTGTTCTCCAGCAAGACACCTCTAACATATATCTTGTGATCTTTCAGGCATCCCTATCCTTCCTCTCTTTTATGGTATGCCCTAAAAGTTAGTTTTTAGCCCTGCTTTGAGATGCTTGGCTTAGGAGGCTCTGTAGAACAATTCCACCCAGTTCGCTGCCTTGGCCTTAGGTGAACTGGCACACACATGGGAGGAAGACGTGTGTCTGCGCACGACCAAGTGCTCACGGCTCTGGTAAATCACCCCACATCCACGTGGGCCTAGAGGGAGGGAGAGGGGGCTCAGGAAACTCATCTCTCCCGGAAAGACTGGATTAAAGGAATTGCGCAGAAGAGATTTGGTCTTTATCCTGTGAATCCATCGATAAGGAGAATGTTGGGCACCTGGACAAAACAGAATGGGTCATTTGCTTATGGTTCCTTTAATCGGGGGAATGTAGACATTGAGGTGGAAAGGACTGGGCTGTTTTCTCATGGCTCCATTGGTCAGGGGAATGCGGGCACCTGCGTCGCGCAGCCTGGGCAATCCGCCTGTAGCTCCATCTAACACAGAAGTAGGACACCTCGCATCTGACCAAACAGGTCTATTTGCAGCTTTGTAAACAGCTGACAGGAAAAGGAAGGGAATTAACAAAAAAAGAAAAAAAAAGAGTAGAATTAGCTGAAAATACTGCGCACAGGTTGGAAATGTACCTCTACCTTCGCTGTAGTACTGTCAGGTATAGCTCTGTGTTAAGCCTGGCAGCTGACACTTATTTTAAGAGAGTTTATCTCCCCATGTGCCATCAATAACAGAATCATCTTCCAGGCATGAACCACAAGCTCTTTTCTGGCTCCTACAAGCAAAAGGGAACAAAAATATTTTACAACTTGCAATTATTTAAACCAGTAGTTTCACTAGAAAGAAAAGAAAAAAGGAGAGAGAGAGAGAGAGGGAAGGAATCCCTATGGAAACAAAGCTTTCACTCCACTGACAGAGTTAGCCAGACAGAGACTATCACTGCTCATAAAGCAGGACCAAAGGACCCTGAGGGCAAGTCCCTCTGCTATGATGGCAAAACTCAACCAGAGGAGAAAATAGCTCTCAAATTGGAGTTAACACATCCATAAAGGATATCTAAGTCTGGGAATGAATATAAGCAGCTCTCCAGCTCATGGGTATGGACTGCAATGCAGCCTTTTGCTGTCACCCTCCCCACAACAAAACCAACAGGAACAAATATACACTCGAGAGGTGCAGAAACACAGAGTGGTACGGGAGCTAAAATACGACATGTCCCTTTGGTCGCTGTTAAGCACTGATTCTCATCTCATATATCCAAAAATAAACCGCTGCTCCTCTGGAAAGCAATTGGAATAGCATAAAAGGTCTGGTAAAAAAGTAACAACAGTGCAGCTATTTGTCCTCTCCTGTTATTAGCACAGCTTGTTGTGTTTGAACAGGACTATTTTGATTCCTACTCACTCTAAGCCAGGTTGGGTTTTCTAGCACATAGTTCACGTGATCAATCCAAAAAATCTGACCACTCTTTTCACTTCTTCCATAGATCCCTTTAGTGCTTCAGTTTTCGGCACTCATATTAAAGCTGTGTTCTTAAAATGCTTTGATAAGTTTGAATGGCATTAATGCTGCATTGCTGTCAACATATCTCATTTCTGAGTGACACCCTGTTGTCACTTGGCTCCGAACCACGAGGAAGTGATCAGAGCTTGACAAGTAATGACACATTGGCTGAACTGAGGTAAGTGACTGGGTTCAGTAACTCCAGGGAAAGGCAGTTTAACCAGGATGTTTCCTATCTCACACCCGAGACGAGATGAAGGCCTGTACACAGTCACTTGTCATGGCTTAGCCAACCGGTGGTGACTCAGCTGCGATGTTCAAGGATCAGATGTATGCCTGCAATTTCTTATACAGGCTTCAAAATAAGTCTTTCCTGAGCACCTCCTTAGTATGTTTGCTGTGTCATGCATCTCTTCCTGGATGTGCATCTTCTGTCTTCCAGGTGATTTATCGTGCCTTAACTCCGGCTAACAAGATTGAAGACCCCTACAGTCCTGAGGCCCAAGATCTTCTGAAGCTCACGAACCTTCGTCTCCTGCTGTTAAAAAGACAGGAATGTCCGTGCCATGGCTCAGCATTGCTAGAGAAGCCTCAAAGATTTGCCCATTATGCTATTTATGACCTGATTGTCCGGGGAAGTTGCTTTTGTAACGGGCACGCAGAAGAATGTCAGCTTGCCAACAGCACAGGAGACACAGAGAACGTGGTGAGTTCTAGGCATTAACTTATTGGCTTTGTTACCTGCTTGTGCTTTCGGAATCTAACAGGAGATTTGGCAGAGATCCTGTCCAGCACGCCCTAAGCCATTTTAGAAAGGGCAGCAGAAAAGATTCACATCAGTGAAACCTAAACCATTCCTGGGAAAAGATTGTGCATAACTCCTCCTGCAGCTCCATGCGTATCAACTGCTAAAGATGAACCCTTCCAAAATCCTGTGAGCTGAAAATACTTACAAATTGTGGCTTTGATCCAAATCCAAATATAGTGAAGGAGAGGGGTACTAATAGTCATAAGGAAATAATGCTAACCAAATACCCAGGCACATTTAGATGGTCACATCACAGACAGAATTCAAGCCATTTAAGCAGTCAGTGCCTTCACTGGTCCTAAAGGGCTGCCTGTCTCTGCAGAGGATTTTGAAAACCAAAATAATCTTCTCTTCTTTAGTTCCTGGTGCACTCGGACAAGACAGACTCAAAAAAACACAACTTCATCTGATTGCTGTCTCTTTAGATTTATGGTACACTAGACATTTTGGTTTATTGCCTTTTCTTTCTACTTTCTGAGGTTGAAAGGTGAACAGATAATTAGGACTGTATGAGTTGCACGACATTCTCAAAATCATTTCTGAATCAGTTCCATCTGTATTATAAATCTAGGAGTTGTCTACAGTATTCCAGAACTAGATGATCTTTGCAAATTCCATTATTTACAAACACAGACCCAATTAAGACATAACTGTGTAGGAGAAGGGCTGTCTAAAGAGCACATTCTCCCTACTGCAAACTGTTAAATAGACACATGGCAAAACCAGATAGATTAATAACACACTAAATGAATACAGCTGGTTGAAGAACAAACACTCTGCCCACCAAAAGACAAAAACACAATATTGTGTAGGTTATTGGCATAATCATTGTAAACTATGACTGGATTTTTTTTAATTATTTTTTCCACTAGTTACAAGGGAATAGAAACCTTTTGTGCCATCGATGACTTCACAGGGCCAAATGTGAAACAGTTTTGATGAAATGCACTACAAGGGTGACTCATGTCCCAGGAGGCAAGAGGGTGGATGCATCACAGCGTTCATGCAGAATTCACAGATATGAGCAGGTCTTTGAATACAGCAGGGATTTAAATACAGCAGGGAGTGAGAAAGGACTTCTAGAGTCATGGGCAGAGAAAATCAAGACATACAATTTTTATGTGGCTAACGTTGATGATACCACAGCAGAAAGATCTGGGCAGCTTCATATTTTCTCATCTGCTATCAAACAATTAAATAAAATGCTGGAAAAACACTGACCTCCACAGAGAAGTCCAAATAAAAGGAGTTTCAGTCTCTTAAGAGTTCAGAGTCCTCATGCAAGGTATTTCCTTTCTGTAGTTAACAAAAACAAAGAGCAAGTCTATGTAGAAAACAACTGTAATTGTTTATTATGGGACAGGCCCAAAAACTGAGATCATTCTGTGCTCAAGTCTTGTGAGGGACCATAAATGTGCCAATTGGTAAGTCTGCTTTTCTTAAAGAAAATTTGTTCCATTACTCGTAACACTGCTGGAGTGATACCGTATAGAAACATGCTACAGAAATCTTGACACTTTTGAACTGCACTTATTGACCTCATTTTGCAGAGACTAGATAATCTGCCAATGACCAACTTAGTTGTGGATCTGTTAATTCAGTTATCACAATATTCAGCTTCTGGCTTCTCCACTAAGTCTGTCAGTTTGACAGGTAGCCATAATGCAGCTCTCTCTATCACAAGTCACAGCATAGTGAAAACTAATGATGCAAGATGATTGTGAACTGCTAAACTGCCCAAATGGATCATGAGTCCTCTTAGTGTGGAGACCCACATAGTTTCATGCACATTCTATTTGGTCCTAAGTCATAAGCAGAAATATCAAACTGAGCAAGGGGCAAAGTAGAAATCTGTAGGACCCCATGGAAATGTCCTTTGACTTAGTTTGACAGCAAGTCATTAATAGCTACTTTTTTCAATGTGGTCTCAGGCAATTTAGCAGGATCAGAATAGGCAAGAAACTTCTGGGCTGACACATCCTGTGTTTGGGATTTGTTGCTAGTAACATTTTTAGTTTTCTATTTCCTTCCTTCAGACCAATGAACAGACACAGAGATTAAAATTTCCAAATTCCATGGCATCTTATAATAGCAAAGGACAAAATTCTCCTCTAGAAATTTCATGGACTATACCATCCTAACTATTTCAAGTAGCTGCTTTGCTATCATTGGTGAGGGAATTTCTTATTAAGACTGCACTTTGTCAAGGGAACTGCAGCATTTTCTTTTACATGGAGGGCATTAATGTGCCCTCGTAACAGAAATAAATGCCCGGACATGGTCATCTTAGTGCATCTTCCACCCCTGAATACAACTGAAAGTAATCCTGTCCCAAGTATCGCTGCTGCAGGGTAAGCAAGGAAATGTGTTGCTATATTATATTTATTATAAAGTCGGGAAGAGCTGTCAGGCGTGGGGTCTGCTTTGCTGACTCACTTTAGCTGCGCCCAAGCGTGGTTTCACAACACAGTTTACAAACAGAAAGAGCACATCGCCAGACACCAGAATCTAGATCAAATTCCTTGCCAAATATTTCACAATTCTCTTTTCAAGCCCATAGAAGTAGGGATGGATGAAAGCCAATGTGAATTAAACTGTTCAGATACAAAGCATTCGAGTTTTTCACTTGTTAATGACCAATACCTTCATTGCCAGGAAATTCTTACTAGTTGCTTCGGATGTTTCTTCTGTTTCTTTATCCTGTTTACAGAGGCAAATTAGACTCCTTATGGGTCTGATCCTCCACAGTGAAGCAAATAGAAAAATTTCCACTTACCTCAAAGAGAGCAAGATCTGATCCTAAGTAAGATTTCTTGTTTGGCATACAGGAGGTTATGCAAGGTAAACCTTGTTTTTCTACAGCAATTTTCTTGGTGACCTGGCTGTTGTTTCTCTTGCAAATATTATCTCCTGTTCACATACCTTGTGCAGCTCTACAGATAATCCCCCAACTAAGGAGGGGGAAATCACGTTATCTGATGCAAGCTGTGCCAGTTTGTATGATCCTCAGCACTCAGAGCTGCCAGGAAGTGCTCTCTGCTGTAGCTGGCAACTCAAAGAGCACGTTTTGTTTAGGAAAAAGTTAGGCTGTGCATATCAGCTAGACAGGTAGCATTAGGACTGCTTAAAAAAAAAAACAGCTTTTACATCAACTAGGAATAAGTTCTAGAAACAGCTTCCTTTGCGGTTTTTTTTTCCCCTCAAAAAATAAAAACTGAATAAGGACTTCAAGCTCTGCTGTTAATTATTTGAAAACACAGAAGGAGATCAGTGTGTTTAACTTGATATCCTGGATCCAGCACTACCAACACTGAATGCTCTCCATGAGCTCTACAGAGAAACTGTAGTTTGCAGCCAGGACATTTTATTGCATAATTGATTTAATTATTTGTTTTTATTATTATAATCGCCTAATTGATTCTCTCTGCTATTTTCTTCTCTGCAAAACAATCATCATAATGCTACCAGCAAAGCCTTTCACTGTAAACATTTGTAAACATACTTAGGGCTGGTAAAACTTGCTTTATATTTCTTCTAGGGTTTGCTATTCACATTAAAGCTAAAGGAGTCAGGAAGTGAAGAGTGGGAGAAGAAATAATTGGTTCATCTCGCAGCTGTTGGGCACCAACTGGGTACCAACACCTCTCTGATGGCCAGCAGTACAGCACAGTTTTCTTCTTAACCCTACACAATATACACTGTCCTCTCTGTATTAAATTTGACTCAGGCACGCACACTAGCAAGTTGCTGTGATGTGACAACTGTAGGAGCTGGACCCTGATCATGCCGCTGTGCCTGGCCTATAATATACTAAGTCTGTGTATTTTTAAGCTCCACTGGCACTGAGCACAGTGTTTCTTTCCTCAGCTCACCTGTAAGTTGAGCTTTCAATGTCTTTCAGCCTGTGCACTCACCCCCCTCAAAACCTCCCAGTAACTTAGGCAAATCTTTCTCTGAGTTCTTCCTTGAGGGTGCTCTGAATTTGCAGTTTTAAGCTTTGGAGGCAGGTACACACAACACAAAGAAATCTGCACAGGAATTTAAAACAAATTCCATATTACTCAGCACAAAATCATAAGATCATGCATGTACTTCCCTTTCTTGGTTTATTCACTGAGCTGAAAGGGTCTTGGGACCAGCTCTTAGGGGTTTAGAACCCTTCTCTGCCAATGCATGGGTTTCCTGCTAAATCAAGGACTTTCTCTCCCCCTTTCCTCCCCTTTTTCCAATAGATTCCTTATAGATTTGGCTACTCCCGAGCTATGGTAGCCCTGCCATTCCCCTACTCACCACACTGCAGCCTTCTGCAGAAAAACTGGGGAAAGATATCTTGTTCTTGGATTCATCTATTCCATTGCCCAACATAATTTCGCTTGAATGGGAGCCACACACACACACACACTGGCAAGTTTGCTCAGTGCACAGCATTGCAGAGGGAAATAACAAGAAAGCAACAAGAAATGTGGATAGTCAGGCACATGTGTGAACTTATAGAGGGGAACTCAGGCAGAGGATGGGCTTGTTTCTTGCAATGGTCACAGTCTGTCATATTCCCTCATGTAAAGAATAAATCTTGTACCTCTTCCAGTGCATTTATGCTGCTGTTCAGCAATGCCAGTCTGAATGTTCAGCTGAATGTTGCCTTTGATTTATTCTTCAACATTACCTGTTCAGTGAATTTGGAAATAGTAGCAGCTTATCCACTCACTGCTGTGGATAAGAAAACCTGTATGGTGCAGCTGAGCTTGCCAAAAACCTCCCACCTGTATTTATCTCTACCAGCTTCTCTCTCTTTACCCAAATTCAGAAATTCAGTTCTCTCAGAAAACATCCATATGTGTATACACTTACTAGATCATTTCCCAGAAATCAACGAATGACCTAGGAAAATAATGTCTGTCTGCATTCCTAAGCAGAGCAAGAATTTGAACCATCAAACTATTCACAGCAGACACTAACCTGGGACTTACTCCCAAGGTACCCACTCCCTGAGGTCTTTGTGAATTTGAAGAAACTGAGGTAAATTTTTATTTGGTCTCTCAAAAGTTATATAAAGTCTCCCCAGAATCTGGTTTTGAAGCCTCTATTATAAATTCCATACATGGATATATCTCTTTATTTGGAGTCCAGTTTGAGCTGCAAGGCAGATAAAGGCAAAACAGGAGTGACTATTTTCTATATAACCAGTCAGAAAGACCCCAAAGAATCATTTTACTAGAAACAGGTAAGGGACTAGCCTCTGATGTCATGGCAAGCTGCTGTATCCAAAATTGCTCTGGCGACATTACAAAATGAATACAGAGCCCAAAGACAAACATTTTCTCTGAATCAGCAACAGTTGTTCTGTTCTGGAAGGCTTCCAAATTTAACCTCCATTCAGTAGGGGGGAAAAATCCAAAATAGACTGAGAGTAGCCCAAGAGAAGGGGTAACAACAACAATATTTACTAAAAGTACAAAAGGTAAAACTAATGAAATGGGTAGAGAAAGCAAGAGGCATGAGCTATTACATGAAGCTGAAAAGAGTTTAAAAATAAATGAGAAATTATAGGACATACAGATGGGAAATATTTACTTGCTCTTTCAGCTGCTGATCAGAATTCAAATGAAACATCTTTTTGTAAAGATAAATAATTTTTGTGTAATTTCTTGGAAGGATGGTATAAAGCCATGACATGTATCTATTTGCTGCAAATCAACCAGAAGCTATTGAGCTTCATGTAAAAACTGGTTGAGAGGAAGGTGACATAAATATAAATTCCGTAGTAATTCTGAAGTGTTTCAAGTATTGCAGCAGTAGCCACTAGGGAGAAAGCTTATAAGCTTATACACACCTATATGCTTTTGTAGCTAAGGAACACTGAATGATGCAGCGCATCATATATTGAATAAGCAGGACTGGATAGATGAAACTAGAATCTTTTTCTACTCAGTCTTTTCCCAGCTGTCTCAGAAACCACTTCATGCAAACTCCTATCAGATCAGGCTTCAGCTGAAAACAGGTTAGGTTTAAGGGATAGCATGAGTAGGAGAGAAGCCCCTTTTTCCCATGTTTGCTTTGCAGCACTTCTCTATCTAGCATACTAGCTTCAAGCCCAAGGAACAGAAATATTTCTTCAAAACAGTATTTGGTTTCCTCAAATACCTCCCAGCAGTCAGGTATCCTAAGTCTTCCAACAAGTTCAACCCCAGGTGCTCAGAAGAGCAGGCTCCAGAGGGCACTAATAAGCATTTAATGGTCCTGACCCATTTCACCTGGGACCCAGACACATCCCCTCTGCACATAGGGCTGGGAATGCTATTTAAGCCCTGCCTTGGGCCTTTAGCTTTTCCTGAGCTGTGGACTAGGTGTCTGTTTGCAGCTCTATCTCTGGCCTTGCATCCTGGATAGGCAAGTGGTGCTGTAGGTAGATTTTCTTTCAAGTGATCCCTTCAGGTGTATGTTCTGTCTTGTCTGTAGCTCTCTCCAGCTTGACTTCTAGTTCCTTCTTCCATAGGGAATAACTGCCTCTTGCTATTCCCTGACAGCAATCTCCTGAATAACTGCTGTCTACTTCTGCCCTCCTTTCTAGGGTGTGGAAAAAGAAGTCAGCATAGTTCAGCTGAATCTGCTCTGTTTCAGTGTGATTCAGTGCATCCTGCAGTCTTGTATTTGGCAGAGAGCACAAACTTCAGGGACCCCCTTTTAAGGAATGTGTTCGCTTATTTTAGTAGGGAATAATGAGTCAGACATGCCTGTTTTGGTCTTGGTGTTGTGCCTTTCTTTGCCTCTCACCTTCTTCCCTACCCTGAACAGGTATCTTATTTCCCATTTTATCTTATGATTTCCTACCTAAGTCTTGTTCCTTCCTGCACTCTAATCCCTTACTGCCTCCCCTATCTCTTCCTTTTTAACTGAACAAGTTGTTCTTCTCTAGTTACTTACTGCCTACTCTTCTGTTCTTATTTTGCCCCCTGCTTCACTGCAACAGGCCTCTTTGCAGCTCAATTTCTCTGCCACTAACTGATCTTTCTGCTGTGTTGACTTATGTCTATGAATCGCCTTCCTTATCTGTAGACCTTGGAGGTGTTTATCTGCCCCATTCTCTTTTTCTCCTTGTGAAGCTTCTCCATACCTCACTGTGACCTCATATTATGTTCTTGTTTTCTCCTATGAATGACGTGAGGTGATTCTGCATGAGTTAACAGCTTCCATGAATTAACCCATCCACAGATAAAGTATATGGTGGATTGACTTTTTCTGTCATTATGTTCCACCTTTGCTCTTCAAATCCATCTGTATGTTCTTTTCCTTGCCTTTACCTATACAGAAAAACAGAATTTTCCTCAGACTTTCTAACACTCCCTATAAAAAATTTCTTCCTATCTCCTGTGCTTACTCCTGCCTGCTCGCTAGCTCTCCTGTTTGGCTTTTCAAGGCGTTTGTCCAAGCTGGTTATCCTTGCACATACAGGTTTTGTGATAATTTGTTCAATAGCAGGAGTCATTGGCAGGAAATTCTCATTATTCCTCTGCCTTACTTCCAACATGTGATTCCCCTCCTAGCCTTTGCAAGCTGCAGCTGTAAGTGTATCAGTGGGCAATGGCCAAATTAACACATTTACTTACCTTCAAAGAACAACCTGATTCCTCCTTCACTGAACTTTCCACTCTACTCTCTCAATTGTTTGTGAGTGTTCACACCATCTGTGCTGTGTAAGCAGAGGATCCTGCAAAATAATGAATATTTGATCAGTCACTCAAGGCACAAATAAGATTGCATGGCTTAATTCTGCCATTTCCCAGCTTTAGAAGGCTTTCACAGCACAACTTCAACATACATTTCATGTGTGGTTTTTTTGTATATAGTAAATGCACAGTTCAAATGTGTATCTGACAGGCTATTTTACAAATTTTGCACTGGAATACACTGTTGCTTTGATTTTTGAAAAAAGAAAGACTGGTTCAAGGATTTTTTATTCTTGTCCATTTGGAGATGAACTGGAAAGCACAGATACAATCTGAAGTCTAGGGACATTAAGATCTGCAGTTCTGGATTTTTACCTCATTTTACTTTTTTTTTCCCCCTATTCCTGATCCCTTTTCTCTTTTCTATGGCTTCTGTGAAGGATTTGCTGCTTTTAAGTCACTCTGCACCTATGCCCGTAGAGGCAAAACTCACAAATCTGAAAAGCTACAACCGGATGAGAAGGAGTTCAACACTCTTCATATTTTCCTCCTTCGTCTCTATAATTTGTCATCCAATTCAGCATGTTGGACATGAAGAACTGACTTGTACGTGGGTCTGGAGAGGCCTTGCATCGTGTGCTGTATCCTCCTGAGCTTTGCTGGGCTGGGCTCTGACAGAAATGCACACCCTGAAGTCTGTGCTCAGTCTTCTGTGAGGAGGCAGCCAACTGCTCTGTGCAGCAGCAAAGCTGCCAGCTGGCCATGGAGGGGCGATGGCATCAGCTGCAGCCTATCCCCTCTGCTAGCTCCATGAAATATCTGCTCTGGGAGGATTAGAAACCAGGAGACCGGAGAGCAAACTGCTGCGGGGAAATGGTTTTGGGGGCAGGAGAGGACATTCAGGCAATTGCTCTTTAATGTTTCTCTCTCGATTCCAACTTACCTGCAATGCAAGATTGGGGGTAAGGGGCATAACTGCAAAGGGAAAGTCTGGCTTTCAGGAAATACTATAAACATAACTCACATTAGCGGGGAGATTAAAGCATTAGATTTGATTCACACTCCAGGCAAAATGAAATCTCAGCCTCTGCTTTTTGTATTGCACACAGTGGTTATGGAGCTCGGCATCCTGAACGGGGCACAGAGCGAGGGGAGTCTTTACTCCCTGATTTCTTTGGCTTGCCTGCTCTAGTACAAGTGTCTCTCAGCATGAAATACATGCTGCTGATTAGCAACTTCTATGCTTATTACAGGAGAACAAGATTGTCACCTGTGGCTCCACCTTTCCCCTTCTCCCACTCCCTTTGCTGGATGTTTCCTCAAAAAATCCCTCATGGGAATCTCCTTTCTCTGCAAGGCACTGCAGAGAGATGAGAGTCCCTTAACTTGGTAAAAACCTTCTATATGACTCCTCTTTCAGTTGAACACAGACTCTTGTGTGTCAAATGAGACTATAGCAGACATGGGTGTTATATTTCTGATGGGTCGATGTGAGAATGATGTGAGAAGAGATGAATTTCGAAAGTACTTTTTTATTTCAAGGCAGGATCAGGTCTGTTTCAAAGGTATCCAAGATTTCTGGTGTGAATGCCAATTTCCAAAACTGACATATATTACAATGTTTCCATGGAAAAGTTAATTTACTATAGTCTCAGTATGGGCAGGTAAGTATAGAGGAAGCAAGATCTTTTTGTTTCAAAGTGAATTTTGGGGATCTTCAAGCAAACGGGCACAGGGAAAATGACATTATTCAGGCAACTTTAACTAGACTTTTTCAACTTCTCCTTTCTTTTCCTCAAGTATTCTGTGAACTGCTATTTCCTAGTTTATCTAGGCATATATAGTCAGTTTTTGTAGTTTAGCCCTATTTGCTGTGCCAACTTTTTACTGCTTTTTACTGTTGAACATCTTCCAGTTTCTCATTATTTATTCTGAAACAAGATGTTCAGAACTGAACACGGCATTAGAAGTACAGCTTCTTGCAAGCAAGAAACAACTAACTATCTCTCAGGGTGCATCACAGTGCTCTTGTGCAGCAAACAGATTTCACCAGTCCTCTTCTGCCTACCTATTCCTTGCAGAATCATATGCCAGGCAGTAGGTGCCTATTGTACCTAAGTCTCTTCAAATATCTCTTGTTTCCCCAGCTCCTTCCTATCACAGAACAGGGATGGTTCAGATTGTTAATCTGCAAGTATGCCAGCTGGTATTTTTCCAGGCTTAACAGGTATTTTGACATTCTTAAGTATGCTTGGAGACCTTGGATTACTCACATTGCTGTTAATGTCAAATAGTCCAACACTCTGTTAATGACTATGGGAGATGAAGCCTACCCATTTAAGCTCCCAGCTCTGTGTGTTTCGAGGAAACAAGCTACGGGAGGAGTTGTGCAGGAGATCCACCTCCTTGTGAGGCTGGTGGGCCCTCCACCTCGTTGATGCTTTTAGCTGTTTGAAGGTGTTTTCTTTCCCTGGCAGGTCCATGGGAAGTGCATGTGCAGGCACAACACAGCGGGGGATCACTGTGAGAAGTGTGCACCGCTATATAACGATCAGCCCTGGAAACCAGGGGATGGAAAAACAGGGGCACCGAATGAATGCAGAAGTAAGTAGGAGGGAGTTTGCTAAGCCAGGATTTTGGGGTGGGCGATTGCCACTCAAACAGGTGAAGCTCCACAACAGACTTCAGTCGATTGACGTTGAAGGAGCCCTTACAGCAGATTGCTGACTGCGAGTTGTTCTCGCAGGCACTTTGTTTTACTACAGCTGATCCATCTGGGTTCTTTGGAAGCAGAATCCACAAAGCAGAAATCTGGTCTTCACAGTTCTATCTCCTTGGGCATTTTAGTTTTCTAGAGTTTTACATGGGGCCTAAGATACCACCAAGTTATCTCAAGATCAGAATACCTTACAGTTCACAACCATTCAAGCTTCCCAGTCCTTGCTAGAATAAACTCTATAGTGAAAAACTTCCAGTTTTAACAAAAAATCAAGGATTGTAGGTAAATACATTACACTCGAATAAATTTCCATGAATCTTAGTAGGAACATAACATCATTTAAATAGTATTGCTGGGCCTGTTTTATAAACCTGAGCTGTGTTTTCCTGGTTCCCAAAGAATGTCGCTGCCACAACCATGCTGAGAGCTGCCACTTCGACCTGAGTGTGTGGCTGGCATCAGGCAAGCGCAGCGGTGGCGTCTGCGACAGCTGCAAGCACAACACCGAGGGACATCGGTGCCAAAGGTGCAAACCGGGCTACTACCGAGATAGGAGTAAACCCCTGTCTTCTGCAGAGGTCTGCAAACGTAAGTGATTGCTCTCACATGCAGAGTAAAGGGGAAGGCATGAAGGAAGCCTGTGAGGAGAGTCAACTGCTGTAGAAGTAACACATGAGTATTAATATTGTTTCTTCCTATTTTGCTTCTAGACTACAGTTTTCTGCTCAAGGGTCTTTTTTTCTGATTTTGTGTTTATTCTTCCATCTGTGGAATCATGGAATTGTGTTTTAACTGCTATGGTTCTCCAAAACCAATATATTCTGTGAAAAGGATTTGTATATTCTTTGATATATATATATATATATATATATCTAGGATATATATATATCTGTGAAAATACCAGAGGATTATTTCTTAATCTCATAGTGCCTGAAAGATCCTGTGTGTGAACTCCGGTATTTGACAGCATGATGATGGTGTAGTAACCAAAATCATTTGTAACACTAGATGCACAGAAAGTCAAGGAGCACTAGAGGAGCAGGGGGAAAAGAAGTTTAAAAATACAGCCTATTTGTGTGGAAACCCTAGACCATCTGGCAAGCGAAATCAGACCTTGATTCTACTTCTGCCTCTTTTGTAGAGTCTGGTTACCAGCTTCTCAGTGCATCTTGCCAATAGTCTGCATAGCAAAAGAAAAATGGTTCAAAGGGGATACAGAGGGATAAGCAGAAATTTACCTTGTTCCAAGAGTTCTATTCCTATCGTGCCAGTGTTAGACACAATAATGTCCTTTTTACCTGGGAACGCAGTACTGCCAGCAGAAGGCTCCCAAGTGCAATTATTCCTATTCTGACTTGCACACTCAGACCTGGATTGCAGCACCTCACTTGAGCTTCCCTGTGCAGTCAGTGGAGAGAGTGGGACCTATAGGGAATTCATCACAGCCTAACATAGATGCCTGAAAACTGAGCTTCCTTGTCCTCTAGAGGTATCTACTTATATACTGAACTGTTTTGGATTGGTAGCCTATACTGAAGAGCTTACAATGGTTGAGATGAATATAGACCTAGCAGGTTGGTTTCTGCATTATTGCCAATACATAAGTGTGATCCATATGTGTGCCTGATTCTTACATCACTTTTAAACTTAGTTTGGTCTAAGCAAATTGCCTGGGTTGTGTAACTCTAAAGGTAACTCTGCTAATTCAGTTAAAGCCTTAATTTTAAGAACAGAGTACATATAAAATGTAAGTCAGACCAACCAGGTATACTTTGCTCATATCTTAGCCTACTGATCACAAGTTGAAGGGTTGTCAATTCTGTATCAACTCTGTTTGCAACTCCGTAAGAATCTAAAGGTACCAATTCCAAGGCATCTCACATTGAGGAAAATCAGGTAAATAGTACCAGTCTAGCAACACGAAAGAACAACAACAAAAACTCTGAGCAAGCTCTAAAAAGAATAACTGGAAACAGTAGGCCAGCATGTGTGTTGGTGAGAGCAACCTGACCCTTAGCCTCTTGTTTTGAAGTTGGAAAGGAAAAAACAAACTTGATGGCAGATCAAAACTTGACCTACGTGTACAGTAGATACTGAGCAGGGAAAGGAAATCTGATGAAAGAGCTCAATGAAATGCTGTGCTTATCCCTTTGAGAAAGCACACGCTTGAGGAGTGCTCTGCCATCCAGAGCAAAGTCTAGGTTCAGCTGTGACATTGCCCTCGGGCTCCCAGAAAGTTAACTGGACTCGGGAGGAATCTTCAAGCATTAATCGTTATGAGCACCTTGTCTCTTAATCACGGCTAGGAGAAAAGAGTTGTATAAGTGTTGGATATTCTGGCAGCAGCAAAACCACCTTTTGCTGACCCTCCAATGAGAACCTGCAAAGACATTCTCTTGGGGAAAAAAAAGTTGTTAAAATTTGACATGTAAGTGTGAATTTGCTATTTCGTTTCTTCTGCAGAGATAGGCTGCCTCTGATCCCATTGATTCCCCTGCTCCTAGCAGCTGGGGATGAATGAGAGCCAGGTCATGTGCAGGGTCTTGTTTTGACACTGCTTAGATTAAAAAAAGGAATGAAAAGAGCCCTAGAGCAAGGCATACACCTGCCTGTTACTGGAGATGACAACACAGGATTAAATAGTTTGGATATAGAGTTAGATGGGAGCTTTGACTCAGCCTAATCGTTTCCTAACCAATGGTGAGAAAAGCTGCTGTATCCTTAGCTCCTTCCTGTGGCTTATTTGGAGGCTTAAAGGATCCTTCTGAACTGGTATCATCTTTTGTACTCTCCCTTTGCTTAGCTTAAAAAATACTCAGGCATGTAGAACGATTAAAAGGGTCTCCAGGAAAACAAGCTTTTCTATTCTGAAGCACAAGAGCTGAAAATCAGAATGTGTCCAGATGCACGTGTGCACACTCTGAAAAACTCCACTTCTCTCCTTTGACTTCTGAGCGGAGGGAGTGAGTTTTTTATTGCAGTATCACAAAGGCGTGATCACCTCCTGGTTCAGAGACTATGTCTTAGTTGGCACTGACCACCCACACAGCTGTCTATCTTATTTCCTTCATTTAGGAGTCATCATTGGCTGGGTCAACCCCTGCACTTGGCATGCTTCAAAAATTGTCCTGATTCAGTCATATATTCCTTATATACGTGCATCTATATCTGTAGATAGATTTCAAATTCAAAAGAATCCTTTTTAAATTTTTTCCTGCTTTTCATTCAAATACCCGGAGTCTTCTCACAGCTGTATCTTCCATGGTGTTACTAGACAGAATTTTGAAGGCAAATGCCTTTAAGTCCATTTATTTGGAATACTTGCTATTTTCCTACAAGTCTGGACCATATTGTTATGACCAACATTATATAGGGAAGACAGCTGTGCTGAGGGCAGACAGATTTACTGAGGACTGGAGTGGAGACTCCTACATGAATAGTTCATTTTTTAAATTTGTATTCTCCCTTTTTCAAAGTAGCTTCCAACAAATACTTAGGAGCCATCAGCCAAGAGGATGCTTTCTGATACTCCATGACCAATAGCTACTTCTAATGGACAGTGATAAAGTTCTTTGTTACGCTCCTTTCAAGGGGGGAGCCCAAATAAACCAGGCACCTCTGAGCCAGAACTGTCTGCACACCGTCCCTAACAGAATTGGTGATGCCTTTGACAAACAAGGCCATTGTCACATTGGCTGCTGTTTTGTTAGACACAGAGGCGCATGGGTAGAAGAGGAGGGTTTGCCAAGAGGGAAGAAGCAAAAATCAGCAGGGAGGTATGCTGTGTTGTCAAACACGCAGCAATGGAGAAGGGTGTTTGGAGAAAGCTGCTTTTCTCCTCTTTTAATTGTGGGATTTATCAGCAAACTTCTGATACTGTTAAACAGGTCAAACCCAGTCATCACCAGCTGCCCCTTCAACGTGTAACACTTGAGTTCTTAGTGTAGAAGTGAATGTAGATGCACAACTGGGATTTTGGCCTTACCACCCTGGAAGCCAGACAATATACACACCCGAGCCGAAATGCTAAATAAGCACAGACTAAGGCATTTGCAGGCACTTGGATAACTCATCTGAAAGTGTTGTGTATTTATTGATTCAGCTTTCAGTTCTGACTCACTGGAAGTTGCTCTGGTTTAATTAGGGAATATAGCTCAATTCCTTTAGGAATGGGAGTTTTTCTGAATTGCCCTGTGTTTTAAACTCTTATCAGTATCTGTCAGTTCTGTAAATCATCGTCCTGTCCCTCCAACCCTCAGCGAACGCTTGGTTAAGGACCAACATCGTGAATTGGGGCCTAGCCTCAGTTGGTGATGGGTAGGCTGATGGTGTTCCTGCTGTTATCTGACCCTAACTCACTCGAAAGTGGAAATAACATGGGAATAAAGACATTTCCAAAGGTTCAGAACTAGGAGAAACTTCAGGTAAAACTGCCACAGGTACATCCTAATTATGGAGATACTAGAGGGAAAGGGAAACGCAACCTGGATGTTGGCATCTTCTGACTTCTTGTCTGACCTTGTCAGACCTTTACCTGAGGTAAAGGAAGTAAGTGCTTCCTCACCCTGAAATCCATGATAGCCATTTCTTCAGTGGCAGACCCAACTAAGTGTTTTTCTTCTGCAATAATGTGGGCAGCCCTTTGAAAAACTGAACAAATTGAAGCTGAGCAGCAGTAAATCAGAAGTTGCCTTAGGACAATATCAGCACTAATGTGCACTCCATCATCACGCCACCTCTCCAGAAGCGACAGCAAAATCCCTGGGTTTGCTCCCGAAGTCAAGACTACTTTGTAGCAAACAGGCAAGCCTGCTGCCATCCACCAAGCAGCTCATTGTGCTGAGTACATCGCCCATGACACCACGTGTATTTTCTGTCCTTGGGCTGTTGTGCTAGTGTCCCTTGGAAAGAACTTACTGAGATCTGTCTACAGTAGAGTGTAATAATATTATGAAAAATATTGGCATGAAGAACACAGGGCATGGTGGAAAAAAAACACTATGTAGTAGCAGATCACAAGACAAATACCCATGAAGCAAAACCCTTTGTTATTTCCAAAATATATTTTCCTTTCTTGAGGGCCAAATATAAGAACGTCAAAGAAAGTGAATCTGTCCTCACTACACATTACCATTCATTGAAGTCTATACCTACTCCTTTCTCTGTGGAAAATAATGTGTTCTTTTGGTCTCTTATTTGTAAGCTCAGAAAGTAGTTTGATTAGATGCAGTGATGGGCAAACTTCAAAAGCTTTGGAGATTGTGCTTTGTTCAGATAAGCATCCAAAAAGCTGGCCCCTGATTCAACTTATCCAAACACCTTGGGTGTCCAACATTTGACTGTAAATCTCTGCTAAAGCAGGTCTTAGCCAACAGATTTTTTTTCTCCTCTCTCCCAAATGCATCAAGTAGGTCTTTTCTAGGCACAAGGAAAGCAGAAAATGCATGTTGTGTTCACAGAAAAGTTAACACGTGTAATGGTTATTATTTGGGACCCCAGTTGACAAAAAATAATCCTTTTTTTTTCACCTGCAAGCTGTTTGAAAAGTGACTCCACAACACAGGCCTCCTGCCACTGCTGCCCAACTCTCTATATTCTGGATATGTGTAGTTCAGAAAACTGTTTGCTCTTTGTTTCTTTATTTCCAAAAGATGTTTCCTGGAGGATGAAATGTGAGGATGCAGAAGAAAGTGGTTTTCATATGTAAAGAGGTCCCAGCTGGGTTTGTTTCGTTGTGCTAAGTGAGTCAGAAACACAAGAACGTTGCAAATGTAGCTGAGGATACAACGGTTAGCAGTTCCGCTCTGCAACAAGAAAGGGGCTAGGAGTTTATCAGCCTTGCAAAAAATGTCACTTAAGATGACCCATGATCTGGGCACATAATCTTAGTCACCTCTTACCGTATCTCCATAGCTTGCTCCTGCCAGCCAATGGGTTCAGCCAACGCCACCTTCAGCAGAAGCTGGCGATGCCACCCCAAGACGGGATTCTGCTACTGCAAGCCTGGCGTGGCGGGCCCCCATTGCGACAGATGTCTCATGGGCTACTGGGGCTTTGGAGAAAATGGCTGTCGTCCTTGTGACTGTGCCAGAGACTGCGACCAGCACACTGGAAACTGTTTCAATGGGTAAAGAAGCCCTCACTTGGGTGAATTTTGAGATGGGGTTCTGTGAAATGAAGGAAAGATTAACTGAGATAGCAGCACTGTAGGGTCTGGTGGGAGCCAAGGGAACCACAAACATTTGAAAAGGATGCTCTAAGTCACATAAAATGTCTCTTAGTTGCTATTTGATGGCTGGCACACTTATAAAGCCCTTTATGGTCCAAGGCAATATTGAAATGTCTTTTGAGGTAAGAATAGGCAACTCCACAGCCCCCCAGAAGTCTATGCAGCATCTTTAAATTCATCTCTCTGCCTTGGCAATAGATGGAGGAGTCTGGAAAGCTTGCCTCTCCTGTGTGTCTGAGATGAAATGAGTTGCAAGGTCTCCCTTTTGTTTCTAGCTGGCAGGCAACTGTACCCCAAACATCATTGATCTCAGTACAGAAATCCTGCGATTTGCTGAGTGGCTGCTAGTTTCACTGGCCCTGCAGATGTCATCAGTTCCTACTTAGATCAGCAGGTGATCACTGAGTTGATTCAGTAAATAACAAATAAAATAACAACAAAAAAAAAAAGCATAGAAATTACATAGTAATTCAATACAATGTGAAGCGTGCGTGATTTCTGTTTGGGCATGACATTTTCCCAGCCCAAAGAGAAAAGGCTCACTTGTCTGGATACTGAATGCTACACGCACATGCCACAAACGCCTCTTCCTACCACTCTCACATCCTGAGTCTTCTCTTTTTTGTCCACCCTACAGCTATGACAACGAACCATTCTTTAACATCCCCATTGGAGGACGAATCCCTGACCTTGTGCAAATGCCCACTAATGAGAGCGAAGACGAGTGGAAATGGAATGACCATGAGCAGGGATTTTCGGCTCTGAGACACCCAGGTACATCTTGGAGTCTAGAAATATTTGGTAACTTCACTGAATAGCAGCTCTTCTCTTCATCATGACTTAAATTCCTCCACTTCTCTCTAGCTCCAGTCCATCCCCAAGCCCCATAACAGTAATCATTACAGCAACAGTGTTACTCACCAAATCAGGTTGTACTTTTACTGGATATCAATGAATCATAACTAAGATTGGTATGAACAATTCTTCATATTCCAAAAATGTGTGATCATAATATTTTTGCATCTACACAGCTGTTTTCTAATCATTCACTTGCTGCTCAGAACTTCAAATGCTGTTTGTAGAAAGATCACATTGAAATACATCATTGAAATGCCTCCCTCTGGAGTGGGAGGCAAGTGTTATTGAGAACAAGGTATTCATAATGGCACGAGAGCTCAAGCTTTTACTATTTATCATATTTGCAGTTTTACTTGTCATGGACAGGATAGTGCTTTCCAGTGTTAATGACTTTGTAAGACCCTGGGGAATTGTACCACCTACTGTATACCTTGAATTTAAGGAAGTCAAGAGAGATAGTACCTTAATGTTGGTACAGAGCAGCACATCTGAACTGATGGAATGGCACAAGGGTGTTGCTTGTGATGGACATCTGGATCTGATTCTGACAAATCTCTGTATTGCTATCAGTTTATTAACTATATAATAGACCCCATGACCTCTATGTTTTACTAGATAACATCGATCAGATTTCAGAACCATTACTTTATCATCTAACAAGAAACAGATTATCAAATCACTGAGCTCACTCTGAAACCTGCTCTTTCTGTCTATCCAGATTATGGGAATTACATAAATACAACTTTATAACTGAATATAATTTGCTTTCCTCTTTCATGTCCTGGCTGTTCTCCAACCCTTTGTGTTCTGCGGTTGCCCTGCTAGAAAAGTGTGTGTGCAAAGAGAGGGTGCTTGGAAGTGTCACTGATTTCTGCCAAATGAAATACGCCTACGGTAAGTGGGTGACATGCCCTCAAGGTATGATAACTTTACAGTGTATCTATCCAAGATATCAGCTGATAGCTGTGAAAAAGGCTAGGTTAAATCATGAAATAAGAGGTGGGATTTCTCCTGGCTTTTCTCTTTAGTAGTATGTCCTACTTGCATACAGTGAAAAGCCTTTTTCGTACTCCTTGGTGCCTAGGAGTATCTGCCCCAGTGTCTGTGCTCCACACAGCAGCAGTGCCAGAATTATAACCTAGTGGAATGGTTGGCCTCCAGGTTGAGCATCTGTGATAAAAGCCTTGTGGCCAGATTGCTACTGGTTTTGCAGTCATTATGCAGGTACCAACAGCCAGACTTACTTATCAAGAATGCTTTTTGTATCGTGTAGTGTAAACAAGGCGTCCGTGCCACCCAAAACAAAACCAGGAGCTTCACAGGTTGGATGTCCTTGTGGCATGACACAATAAACCCTGTGTGTGGGGTCAATCTGTGGGTAAGACGATCCTGCCAAAAAATTAGGGATTCCTCTTCAATTGAAAGACCAGGGGTTTATTATGGCCACCAGATGTTAGGCCACAAGGTTGCTCTGGTTTGCTGCGCAGTCCTGGGATCTGAGCCGCGTGATGTGCTGCAATCTGAGAGGCACCTTCCTGACCTCCTTCCTTCCTGACAGTCCCTTCCCACACGATAGTTTTCAAAGACAAGTGTTAAAGCTAACTAACTTCAATGGAAATTTTCAAGGCGTCAAATAAAAGGGCTAGAATCAATGCACTGAAGATCAGACTGTTTGCAGCCCACCAGCTCCTTACAATCTTCCTAGTTAAACACAAGTTCCAAGTGTTTGACCACAACTCATTAAAAAAAAAAAAAAAAAAAAAAAAAAAGAGTTGATTAATAAATTGCTATGCTGGAAGGATCAGTTAACTTCTTTGAAAGGAAAACCCAGTTTTTCTTCTCCCAATTTAGTTTAAATGATCCATGATTGAAGTGGGCAAGCATTGCAACTGTTTTCCTGTGCAACTGTAGTGATTTTTTTATGTTTTCTCCCAAGGCTGTAAATTCTTGAGGTTCTCAACTGCTAACTTTTAGCAGCATGAAGAGAAAATAAAAAAACCACCACTATCTTGCTTAGAAATTCATTGCTGGTGTCTATCTTTACATGTGTTTTCTGGCAGTGATAAAAGCAAGAATCCTATCAGCTCATGACAAAGGGACCCATGCAGAAGTTGTTGTCAAAGTGAAGAAGGTCCTGAAATCGGGCAAAGTAAAAATTGCTCGGAGCAACAGAAGCATTTTCCCAGAATCCTGGACCAACAGGGGATGCACCTGTCCCATTCTCAATCCTGGTAAGGATGAAATGTTCACAGCACTAATTCTTTGAGGTTTGGCTCCGGCTGCAGTGCTGCTCGTCAGTCTCATCCTCTAAGTTGTTTAATTATGGGGATCTACTTCTGGTGCTGGAAGCGGAGCAGGGGGTTGCAGAAAGCAGCAGTCTGCCCCCCTGACTCTGCTGTGGGCAAAAGGGCAGGTCTGAGAACAGCTGAGCAGATGCAGCTGCTGGTTCAGCCTCTCCTATTGCTGCCTTTCCTGGGGGAAAAAGTGGATCCCCACTTTTTGTCTCTCCTGGATTTTACCCTTGCCCTTTCCCTCCCTGCTGCATGTGCATTAGCTGTTGCTTCTTGCATGTTTCTTTCGGGAAGGAGGGCAGCAGCAGCAGGTGGGGAGGAAAGGATGAGCAGCAGCAGCCATAAATGTCAGTCCAAACAGCCCCCGAGGGCAGCAGGGCTCTGCTGCACAGGACAAGCTGGCACCTTGCACTGCTCTGCCCTGCACTGGGCTGGACTTTCTTCCCTGGCTTGTGACACAAACTCCAGTTTAATCTCACAGCCTTTAAAGTTAATCAAAAAGCTGTACTAGTGCAGCTGAGAATTTGAATTTGCTGTATAGTTGAAGAAAAAATGCAAAAAACCTCCCTGTTTTTGTATTGTCAGCCAGAATAAACTACCAAGCTGCCTCCCATGCAGCTGAACTGCTATGAAAGGTCCTAAACATGAGGGGAGAGTGTGGATTGCCATTGCAGAAGGGTACAGAGGTGTCACCATGAGCAGCCGTGGCACCGAGCTGCGTGGGGCACGTGTTTATCTGGCCCTTCAGGCTGCTCACCAGCCCACTGCTCCGCAGCCTCTGCTCAGGCGCTTCAATAATTGTGTTTATTTTGTTCCTCCTCAGAACACAGGGGCTGACAATGTGGTCTTTCTGCTGCCGTGAGGTTCAGCACTGAGAGGGCGAGATCTGTAACATATTTCTCCCCTTGTCTCTACTCCAAAAGTTTCATTCCACAGATTGAACCCAAAGAATTGCTCTTTAGAAGTTAACTGGGTGGATATAAAAAGGCTGCCTGCCTTTCATCAGGATGGACGTGCAAACTTCAGTGAAGGTCAAATGAACAGGAATGCACACAAGAGAAATCTACGTGCAACAGTAAAAACAGAACAAGCAAAATCTTACAATAATAAGCAAAATTAAACAGAAAGCAGTGAAAGAGCTGACATCCAAGAACAGAGACACAAATTCACCTCTTCTGTCTATACAACTTTAAAGTATTCTTCCTCTCTAAACATGAGAATAAAAGGTCACAAACTGCCACTCAAAAATCCAGTAGCACATACTGCGTTTGTTCCATCTGGTGTCTTCAAAACCAGAAAATACACATGTGGAACCTGCCTTCCACCTATCTATTAAGATAACTGTAAGAAACTAAAATACGTATTTTAACTTGCCAACTTCTCTAAATCCTGGTTACTGAAGGAGTTTTACTCACTGCAGTAGATGCAACACAAAATCATTCTCTCTCTGCTGAGGAAGGACACTATCTTCAGTGACAGTTGTCTCTGGTCCCCAAGTGCAGCCACACACTTCTTGGTTTGCAGACCTCTCCTTGAGGTGCCGCTACCTGTGCCTCAAGGTTATGATTTAGGCTAACCATTTCAATGCAATTTCAAATGCAATACTAGCTTCCACATTTGTTCAGATCAAATTCTGCCATTCATCCTATCTATGTAAGTGAGCATTAATGCTACTCAAGCCCAGAGAGTTGCACTAAGTTATAAAAAGATGCAGGGAAGAGGGCAGGGAGGTCAGAATGAAATCCAGTCACCTGCACAGGGAGACACTGGATTTGCAATCACTAATCCCCCAGAACTAAACCTATTTGGGCACTTGTGATTTCTGCACATCCCCATGTGAAAACACCTGAACTTTTGTGCCCAGCAGTCAGCACTGAGAAGGGGCACATGAAGGTAAACACAGAGAAACCCCTCTGTGCATAAACTGGAGATGAAAAACTTGACCAGACCAGTTAAATACATCTTGCAATGGAGAAATTGTTTTATGCAATTTCCCACTGCTTTATGCAATGGAGAAATTTAGCATTTAATTCTGTTTTCTTCTTTTTTTTTCTTCTTTTTTTTTTCTCCTAAACTAGGTACTGATTATCTTATAGCAGGCCAGGAGGACTCTAGGACCAGCAAACTCCTTGTGAATATGAACAGTTTGGTGAAACCCTGGAAAGCACATTTGGGAAAACAAGTCGCAGACATTCTTCGAACGGGATGCAAGTAATTTCTGCTTCAGAAGTTAAAAGCGACGAACTTTTCCTTTCAATAGCGCTGCAGTGAGAGGTGTAGTTAGTTCCTTCATTCCTACTCAACAAGCTCCTAGCCGAAGCAATGAAAGCAGATTTGCCATCCTTTCTCCTTTCATGTGCCTAGACAGCAAACCCGAGACAAAATTACTTTTAATCAGAAAAAGCAAACACATACTCTTATGCAAAATTACTTGTTGCATCATACATAGGTTGTAAGTCAGTTCTTAATGTGAGCCTGATTCCACCACACCCAGAGAATCATTTTGCAGGGCAAAACTGAAGATACAGACTAATGTTTCAACACTTCAGGCAAAAGCCTGATATTAACACATAGGGGCTGCTTACCTAGTGCAATCACTACTCGGGTGTAATTTTCTTTAAGTCACCACTAACCAGCAGCAATTTGTCAGCTTTACAGGTGCCATAATACTAAACAAGCATGAAGTTATTTAAAAGAGCTCAGATATTTTTATTTACCATCAAACTGCGATTAGACCAATAGCTCCTTGCTTTCTAGAGGGCAAAACTAGCACTTTGCTACACAGAGACTAGCACGGGACTTAGTTCTGCTCAATCCTCTACGGATGTACATGGCTATTATAATTGTCAGTGCTGAGCTCTGCTGGCTCAGTGGCTCAATTTTGGTTTCAAACCCCACTCTTGCTCTCAAAGATGGTTTTGCTTTTTGCTGCAGTCCTTCAGTCTGTAACACTATGAAAGGTTTCATAGCAATTACCACCAAAAAGCCTCATGCTAGGATAGAAGCACCAAGACACAAGACATGAAGAACTAGAGCTGCTCTAAAGTTGAGGTTAGGATACTACCAAGCCAAGAGAAAGAGGTGACAAAGGGAGTGGTTGGACTGTGCATTAAAAGAGGTAACTACAGGGACCTGGGAGCCACTTGGCTACCCAACTGTGCTCGAGACCCCTGGCATTTGATTGCCCTTGGCACTTCAATTCAGCTTTACTGCTCTCAGCCACACCTGTGAGTTAAAATACTGAAGCTGGGCTGTCTTCTTCTGTTGCTCCAACATTTTTTTCCAGAGAGGTCTAAGGGTGGTAACATGTGCAGCCAAGGTAAAGCACTTCTGCTCTCAAAAGCATTCCTCCCAAACTCACTTAGCCTAGTCTGCAGTAATTAAGAGGTAGCTAAGGAAACGAAAACTTCCTCAAAACACTCTCTTAGGGAATGATTTAAGACTTCTGCTCCTCTGACAGGAACCATGATCAAGCGAAGCTGGGTCGGTTCCTTCATTAAGTAAAGCATAAATTATAAAGAGTTGGTCTATTGTTTTGCAGATTACAGGGGACAAACACACACACATGCTACTTCTGCATGCTTTTTTCATGCTCCTAAAGAAGAAGGGAAGAAATATCTTCCTCTAGCACTCTATGACTGGCATATAGAGTCTGCAGAAAAAGCTAAGCCTAATGCAAAAGCATAGAAATGCCAGGTTATGATGTGAAACTTGGGTAAATCAGTTTGTTCTCTTGATCACTAGGGACCTAAGAGCCTCTTTCAGTCTCTTGGTTACTGTTTTCCTTTTAGCTTAGGGTTGACTGAACAGAGAACAACTAAGGTCATTTGGAAGTGGAAAACAGGCAGGTATTTACACAATAAAAGTTTCACTTTTCTCCCAAGGAACAGTGTTTCTTCCCCCTCTTTTTCAGGAACTCTCCCCCTCCATTGTCATAACATTCCTTATTTCTCTCCATTTGTCTTGAACACACTTTATTATTTATTTGTTGTTACCTAATGCAGTCTCCAACAATGTGGCATCTCCAGCAAGCCATTTAATTAATGCAATAAAACACTTCTTAACCAGGGAATCTGGCTTAATTTGAAATGTCAGCTTATAGAAATTAACAGCATAGCAACTGCTTGCTTTATTGGCTCCAGAAAGTGTTTCACAGCAAAGTGTCAAAGACCACAAAAAATAAAGACGTCGACAGGACTTCCCAGCATGTGCTCAAAGGCAGCTTCAGAAGCAGCAAAAATCAAGCTCAAGTTTAGAACTGAAGAGCCCTTTTCAACACAGCATTTTGTCTGCTAAAGATTTTACTTACCATCATACTCCACTTTGGTTAAATAGTACCCCCATTAAGGGAAACTTGTGTATTCTACCTTATTTTTGTGTGCCAGATGTGATTCTGTGGTGAGCATAAGCACCCATGCTGCTTCTTTCTGCAGATGGACACTGTTTGCTAGCAGGGTCATTCACAAGTATTTCCAGCTACCACTTGTGAAAATAGTACTTTTAACAAGAATTTTAATCCTCAGCGAGTTCTCCTGGGGTCTGTTGCAACACAACTGATTAACGACTACCCCATTGCAAACACCACTATGTGAACACCAGATACCATCCCTGGATCACACACTTGAGCTGTCTCCAGAGTAGGTGACACACACAACAGTTTGAAAGAGAAATGTAAAGCAAGGGGGGAAAAATGGAGGCCCAGGGGAAACGCAGCCAATTTCTTCCCCCTCTCGCACCTCTTTCTGAATCCAGTTTATTTGCTGGTATCTGCAAAGAGAATTCTGCTTCACGCCCTCCATTAGTTAGAAACATTGCACATTTATCTTGTGCAGTGGCTCTGCTTTATAGGGCAGCAGGTATTCCATAAGCATGCAACTTCTTCAAAAAGCCCAAAAGGAAAAACACTTTGAGTGAGCTTCGAGTGAGCCAGTGCTACAAGAGCTGACTTTTTAATTGCTATTACTGCTCTCTGCTTAATCAGGTATCCCTAAGCTCACCACACAAAAAGAACAGAGAAAAGAAAAAACTAATAAAAAACACCCAGAAAGAATGGAGAAAAAGGTCCAACTGGCACAGAATACTACACACAATTTGTTCTGCAGTGCTTTAACCCAGGTAAACCTACCTAAACCTACCTGAAAAGAAGTTTTCAAACAAAAATGCACCACAGAGATTGATTTAGAATAGGTATCAATTCAAGTAAGTTTAATGTGATCACTGCCATGAGACTCAGGAAAGAAAATCAAAGGTATTTGCTTATTTACTGGGGCTTCAAGAGAAGATGAGCAAGCAGTAGTGCAAGATGACATCTATGTTTCTAGCAATAGCATATTCTTCAGAAGAAGTAAGCTCATAAATAATTAGAAAAGCAACCACAAAAGTCACTTCTATCACAAATGAATTGTTTTGTAGGTCTATGTACAGTTCCATGTATCTTGTGAACCTGTGACTGTGTCTCCTAGGTGAAGTAGTACAAAAAACATTAACTTGGCGGGGGGAGAAAAATGGATGGATGCCAAAAATGGATGGACAGCTCTTTTTTAGTACTTCTAAAGCAGTACCTGTCCCTAAAACATCCATGTGAACTACCCTACAACACCCAAATAGATCGGGTACATCAGGGGCAGTAGCAACCACATGCCAAACAGTAGCACTGAACTCCCTGCATGAGGGGGAATTAAAAGTGTTTATTCACAAGAAAAGAAGTCTGCAAACTGCAGAGAATTTCTAAGAGGGCAGGCAACAGCCTGAAGCAGAAGCACATGTAGTTTTCCACAGACAGGAGCACGTACAGGGGTGCTGGGGGCCAAGGTGGCTCTGTGAGAGCTGTGCAGCTGTCTGGCAATGGGGTATCAAGGCAGTTCACTAAGCAGCTGTTGCAAGTGCAGAGGCCAACTCCTGTGCAGTGACATGTAGCTACTAATGCTTCTCCATCCTCTTCACGGCAAGCAACTAGGAGAAAAGAACATGCATCTATGGCCCAATCTCGTGCACTGCTCTTCTGGGGGTAACGCACTACTATATAGAGCAAGTTTTCTGTAGTGTTACCATCTGTCCCCAAATTTTTCCATGCTGCTTGATATAAACCTTCTTTGAATTGATATAATTCAGACCATGTGCTCTCCAAAGCCCCTCAGACCTGGCAAAGTTTGTGTGTTATTTGTTATGTGTTGTAGCACCTTTTCCTTTTTGTACTTAAACTTCAAATTAAAAATACTTAAGAAATTTATGCTGATGTGAGGTTTGGGATTTAATTTTTCACACCATTTAATCCTCAAACCATATGCATATTACTTTTTAAGTTAATAAACCACACATATTCCTGATGTCAGGCTCCTGCTTCGATAGTCTTTGCGCAGAGCCAGGTAAATGGAGAAAAATGATTAGCTAATAAGGCAACCGTGATACATATTATTATATGGAGCAACTTCTACAAATTATTCACTACTTTTTGATAAGAATATATGCATATATTTTACAAGACAATGCACATACTAGAAATGCAAACCAGGTGCAGTTATTTATATAAGCATGTTAAATTAATAACTCATCAAGATTCAAACATCCAAAACCTTACGTAGGTATTGCAGATAGTCATTTCCATACAAAATACATAAAGTTTCAGTGGTTTGAGGTCTAATGAAGCCTAAAATTGCTCCTTGGCATATAGCTATCTTGTGGGATGTAAGGCATGAAAACAGAAACATACGATGAGTAGGCGAGAGATGCCTTAACTACAAATGCTCAGAGCTCGAATAGGTCAGAGTCCATTCATCTTGATCCCCATGGTTTAAGCAAAACAAACTATTATTACAGAGACTTACCTTTGCTGCTCTGCATTATAGTTACCTTTACTCTTGGCACCTCCATGTAAATTCTTACTCAATTTGTAAGCTTGTACGGCAATAACTGTACCTCTAAGGCCTGGTCTTCATTCTTCACACATTATTAGCATGACAGATACTGCGATGAAGCCTTCAACTTGTAGTTTAGTGATGCAAAATATTTTGATGAATCACTTTAAATGTATACACACAAGTCCTGGATCAAAATCACTTTCAGTGACTGTGCCAGCAAGATTAGCTGGATCCAGCCCAGTTCTTTAAATTCTCCATGCTGCAAACAGAAAGAAACATAGGCCAGAGAAGGAAACAAAGACAACACCTGTAAGGAGAAGGGTGAACATCTGCAGGGAAGTGGGATGACAACTATGATAATAGTGTTTGGGAGTGTATGGGAAGGGGAAAGCACAGGAAGCCAAAAAGGAAAGAGGCAACAACACTGGAAACAGCAAGAAAAAGAAAAGTTAGAAATGACTGATGTGGAAATCAATATCCCACTGCTATACAACACTCCATGAAGGGAATAAGGGCATTCCTAGTGGATGCTTTTGTCGTCTTAGGAAGCACAAGGAACTCAGTGCTTTCAGAAACAAACACATCAACAGGGCCGGTCATCGGATCTGGTACAGCAAATCCTATGTCCACTTACCCATCAAATCATTGTTGCAGGATCCGGGTTAATCTGCAATGTGCAATCACTACAAATCTTCCTGCGCTCTTTGTTTTGGCTACGACAGGGCCTTCATGAGCTGTCTGCTCACTGATATATCAAAACTGTCATGGGCTTTTTCTTTTTTTTTGGTACATTTCCTCTTGCTTTAGAGACTACCCCTCCATTCAGGCTCTTGCTACTGACTATAGCTTATACTGAAAACACGGAATTCATGGAAGGGGCAAGGGAGAGGATAAGGGTGAAAAAACGGGAGTGAGAATAAAAAGGCAGAGGCCAAGGACTCCTGAGCAAAGTTAAGTTAACAGCAGAAAGGGTAAAACTGAGGGTTTGTCATTAGGCAGCCACAGCCACACATGTTCGCCGTTGACACCGCGAGGAGAAACTTGTCGCCTCGCATTTATTTTCTTTGAACTGCAAAACGTACAGAAGCACCAGATACTGCGCTCCCCACAGCGAGCAGGACAAAAGCTCCACCATTTAATGATTCCATTTAAATTAACAAACGGTAGAAAATACAGCGGCATTCCAGGCATTTCTGTATGGTGTACAGGCTGCTTTCAGTGGATCTGAACACACGAAAAGGCTCTTCCAACTTGAACCACTGGATGAATGCACAAGATACTCTAATCACAAGCCCTTCTGCTTCTGGCAGCGACGGGTGCAAAACCCAGGGCAAGCTTTTACTAATGCTATTAACATTTTAATAGCAGCAGTCAGAACTTCTCAGAGTGTCTTAGTAAAAACAGCTCTGCATCATAGTTACTGATATGTCACCACTTTAACATTTGTCTTGACTGAAGAGTCTTTGAACTATTTATTGATAGTATCAAGATACAATAACATTTGAGAGAAAGATGATCTTTTTTCCTTCCTTCCATGCTCAGCTCAACACCCACAAACCTGAATTCGAGCTGATTCACCACCAAATTACCAAGTCAGATGTTTTCAGTAGTGTACCACTGTTATATGCTAGGTAGCTTCTTGAGTTAGCAGGAGAAAATAACATCGGGCTTTCATATATTGTATCTGTTCTTCCTACAATTGGGAAGACTTTTTCCCTTAGTTTCTTTTCAGTATTACTAGCAAAATTTTAGTTCTGAGGGAATTAAAAGCAATTAAAACATGGCTGCAGGCAAGCTGGTCTGATCTGCAAAATAAAGTCACCTCCAGGGAACAGAGATGATCTAGAATGAATGGCAACTGATGGTATCTTATCTACACTGGTACCTCAGTCCTACACCGTGACTGCTAGAATTTCAATAAATAAAAGGAAATTAAGAATCCAAGAAGCATGAAGTATTTTTTTCCCCTCCTTAGGAATAAGAAAATAGGTCTTATTTATTTAGATAGCTTTCCTCTCTAAGAGTTGTTAACGTATGATCAGATGAGGTACCTTAGATGAACAGGTTATATCACTGTAGGGTTTAACAACAACCTTCTCAGAACTGCACAGGTTATAGCCCCTGTTTCCAACTTAGCTAACAATCCTATCCAGCTTTAAGAACTAGGATTTGTTCCACCATTGCATTTACTTCAGAATTACAGTGTGCAATAACCAAGGAGACTGTATGAACTGGTAAACTAAAGTACTAAATATATTGTGACAGACACTATTTTAGCATTGATGATAAAAAGCTGTGAGATGAATTCAATTAAAAATCGCCTTCCCTCCCTCAAAAAATGAAATAGATAAAATCCAACTAAAATTATATTTGCACCTAATCATTTGAGCCAAGTACTCCATATTAAAAACACATTTTGTTATTCCTAGAAGTGCTGCATGCCTTTTAACACTTTCTTCCAGCTAATTTTTAATAAATGAATATGGATACTCAGCAATTTAGTTTATATCTGTCTTACAAAATCTAAAAGGCCCAAGCTTAAAGATCAATTATTTCAGACGTTTTCTTCTTCCTATGTATGATTGCTTTTGCCCATATAAAAGCACCTGATGAAAAATATGCATAAAAGCACTGAAAAACAACACCATGCAGACAGTTCCTCAAAACCATTTGAGCCTGCTACTTCCCCCAAAGATTCAGTAGCTCACTGCTGGCAGACAGAGCCAGGAGAGTATTTACGAAGCAAATAATAAACACATTAGAAAAACACAGCAATATGCCTCTAAGTTTTGTATCCAGATGCCAAAAAAGGCAACTTCTTCTTATCTGCTATTCCACAGGCTTGCCACTTGCTGTCAGGGAGTATTTTATCATCTTTATCACCTACTAAAGCAACCGCTGATTGATTTTTAGTTTAAAATGGGAGTTTACAGGAACAAAAGCAAAAAACACATCACCAAAGCAACGCTAGGAAACATAACACAAGGAAAAAAAACACATCACCAAAGCAAATCGGGGAAACATAACACCTTATCCGTACACAGACAACTGCATGAGTTTACAAGGCAAAACAAATCCAAGGTAATGTATTTTCTGCTTTCATGTGGATTTCAAAAAGTCTACTACTAGAGATGGAAATTTCCACATAAATACTTCCAAAGAAGGCACAAGAGTCAAGAGAGACAACCTGACCCTAAAATTGTAGTTAAATTCAGCTGCAGATTCCAGAGCCCACACTGGATTGTGTCTCTAGTCAATTTGGCAAAACAGAAATACAAATTTATAATTGATCTTCCTTCTAATGCCTGATATTTCATGCAAGTGCAAATAAACTACCTATCAACTTAAATTTGAGAAATAAGTTTGTTTGGGTTTGTCTCCATTAATATAGCAAAATCCTAATTCTCTAGCAGGAAAGATACCCTGAAAACTAAACATAGACGCAACTCCACATCACAGTCCTTATTACTACTTAAAATTTTTTAACAGTAAAACTCAGATTAAAAAAAAAAAAAGCTGACATTGAAAGCAAGAGCAGAAGCAAGAGGCGAGAAAAAAAAAAAAAAGAGAGAAAATGAATGAAGCTTGATTGCTTTAGTCCAACATACATCACTTCCACTTCTAAGGACTTTCCCAGAATGCAAACGCAGTCAAAGGCTGATAATTATTTTCCTTTCTAATCTGAAAATCAGAAAGAAACTTACAAATGATCCATGATGAGTAAGGAGTAGTAAATAATAAATGGCAACTTTCACAAACATCTCTTTAGACCTATGACTTCCTTTCTCAAAACATCTGAAATGCATCAAGAAGTGGTTCTCATGGTGTTATTTTCAGTGTAAGGTCCCTTGCACGCATCCCATTTTTGTGCAAGATCTAGCACAAGAGCTTACCAAACCACAGTAGATCCTGACAGAAGCAACCCTACTCTAAACAAACTTTCAAGTATGTTAGATATATGCTGGAGCTTCCCTCCATAAGCCAAGGTTCAGGTTCCTTGCTACCCTATGACTAGAACTCTTGCACTTTACATTCAGTGCACAGGTGCTCCAAACTGCTAGAGGAACTGCTAAATCCAAAACCTGCAAAGCATCAAGGCAGCGTGGGAAAGAAGAGTGCAGCAGACAAGAATAGGAGGCAAACAGTTCTCAGAACAGAGCACTCCTTCACGGACTGTTCTTGCTTTCTTACAAATAACACATTGGATTTCCATTTGAAAAACCAAAAGCTCAGGTGCATGTGATTTTTTTTTTTTAATTTGATGCCCAGTGTTTATCTGATTGCCTAAGATTTCATTTTCATGGTCCAATTGCTTAAGCGCCAAGATTTATCACTGCTGCTTTTGTGCCCCTTTACTCGAGTTAACTTGGCATTTGTCTTCTTGTGCGTGAAAGTGTCACCCTGAGAAGCTGTCACGCTTCATTTCTTTAAAATGCAGAGATCTGCTGAGAGTACCTGCTATCTATCCCCTGAGGGCCAAGTTATTGTCAGCCTCTTAATTCCCTCTTCTCTTCCAATTTCCTTGAGGATCCAGCAGCTGTACTGAAAGATGAAGAACTTACATAGACCTGAAATTTTAACAGAAATTTCTCCAAGATGTGCAGAAGCATTTCAAATAACACTGAAATAATAGTAGAACAAAACATTAAAGTGCTGTCCAGAAGTGACATTGCCGAGTGCTCAAGACTCCTGCCCACAGAGATAGGCAAGCATTCAAACACTACTATACTTACTGGGTTACATTATTGCCCCTGCAAGTTTTCTTTACTCCGTTTTGCTGAGTTAAGTGACACATACAGTGGAAAGCTGCAATGGACACTTGCTGAAGCCACTGGTACAACTGGTTTTGTAATGTGATTCACATAAGCTGTACTTTGCTAGGATAGAAACACAACATGGTATTCCCTTATCCACAAAATTAACACACAGTGAACTGTTTTAAACTGTAATTCTAAAGTAACTCTCACATACTTGAACAGCTTTTTGGGACCTCAGTCTTTATAGTGCTGGCTGATGATATAACACACTCTAGTTACTGGCAGCACATTGCTTGTGCCTCCATGGTATGGGCAGAAGGGAAAGAGAGAGAACAGGACAGGAAAAAGACAGACTTGTTGAACTGATCTTCGCAACACAAATTAATTCACAGAGCACAGCACAAATTAATTCACAAATTAACTCTTCTGCTTACAGTGAAGATTGTTCTGCAGTTTCTCCAATCCAAGCTGTGTTACTGAAAACCCCCCAAAGAAAGAGCTTTTAATGAAGGTAAAAAGTATATATACATATTTTTAATATGCACTTAAGTCACAGTATCCGTTTTGAGATCACTACACCAGGTAACATTTTCATTTTAATCATAAAGCATTTTATAAGAGCCTGTCCATACACTGAAGCAGACACCAACTAAGAAAACTCAAAAACAGTGCTTTCAGAACAAAAATAAAACAAGTGATCAGCATTCTTTCCATTCATATCAAAAGCTGCACAAATGTAGAAGTCTCACAATCAGTTAATGAAATCAAAGAAGCCACACATTCCAACATTTTTGGCAGTCCTTACCTGACATCAGTAGTAAAATGTAACCATAAATCTAAATAATGCCATTTTCAACATTCTGAATCATTCTAGCAAAAGGAAAAACAATCTTCTAAATCATTTTTTTCCCCTAAGATGAAATACATTAAGAGAACAGCTACTGAACAGAACACATTGAAATGAAGACAGACCTGGTGCTCTAGTGGAAACTTAGCTGAAAGTTGCATATTTTATATACTTAGAGATTTTTTTTTCAAGTCTAAACACTAGCTGAGAACTGAAAGAAAAAGACGGTTGTTAGAAGTTTGGGTTGTGACCACTTACAGGTTGCACAGTGCATACACATACTCATTCTTTTTGCAGTATTTATTTGCAAGGCTCTAGCACTGAGATTTCTCCTTCTGCAATAAATTATTTACTATGACATAGTGTATAGAATGATGGTGAAACATTTCTTGAGGACTCAAAAGACAGACACCTTGCAGAAGTCCACGCCTGAAAAAAATGAGAAGTGGAGACAACAGCCTCCTTGTGTCTTCATTAGCTAGATCCCTTCTCCTCTTTGGCTACGGAAGCTTCCATAGGATTAGCTTCTAAATCTTTGCTCGACTTCTCTTTCTCTTCTTCTTCATCCTCTTGGGGGTAAAGATCTGGGTATTTTTGCATGCACTCCTGCATCGCACGGAATTGGTCCACACAGTCTGATCCCTTGATTTCTTCTGTGCTATAGTGGAAACAAGAAAACGCGGACTTGAACTGTTCCCCACAGGGACCACTAGCCATTCCACCAAGACACGGGCAATTCCAATTGATGTCTCCACTGGGCAATATCAATCCTGAACAAACAAGAGAGAAGAAAAATTAAGTGCTCCTTTCAAAAACTAATTTCCTTCCATGAAAGCTGCTACATTGCAGGAACAATCTAAAGCACCAGGATTGTCGTACTGACTGTGTAGCTTCAAGCGTGCAAATCACCTTCCATTTTCTGACTAGCTTGTTTCTAATTCTGGCCTGTATGATCTATTACTGGGCACAAGTCAGTAGTTTCATCTCTCTCAGCTAAGTCTTTTTACCTTGACTACAGCCTGCCGGAAATATTCTAAGAAAAGTTCAAAATGGAAACAACCATCAGCTGGCACCAAGGCAATCTACTCAAAGGACCTGTCAGAAGAGCATGAAAGCCTTAAAATGTTTTCACACAAGTTGTGAGAAGTTACCATCAGTATTAAGAATAGAACTCATTCAAACTAAGATGGATGGATACTGTTTTTCAAATGAATTTGCAAACACTAAATCACAGCTTTCCCTTCAAATTTGAACAGGAAAACCAAAATCACAAAACCAAAGCCATAGATCAGCTTATTTGCAAGACATGCATAGATCAACTCAAATCCCACAGAACAGAGGAATAGTAAGTGCATGCCAACATGCTTAGTTCCACCACCAAAAACAAACAAAATCCCTCAGGTTTAGGTTAAAAATGAAAATGAGTTGCAGTTTCTGCTCTAGAACAGAGAAATTAAATACTTGTATGGTAGAGGACAAGTTGGAGAGTGCTGGTAGACCAAGGTGAAGATTTAAGTTAGCAATATTCTTTGAGATATCAATTGATAGGCATGACATATTTCAAGCAGGACGTTTAAAACTGTAATATGCATCTATGCGTGACAACAGACTTGTTCATGTTGGCTTCTGGATTCTTTGCTATATTGCTTTAAGTAATCAATATACTTTCATTCCCCTTCTCTACCTCACATAAGCATGCATGACGTTACGTTCATCAATAAAAAACACCGTCCTGTGATCCAAGTTAGTTTCTTCTCTATTTTGACCTTTTTTTCCCCTCTCTCCTTTCTCTAGAGGTTAGTCCTTTCTCAGTGTTGATCAGTGTCTTTCACATTGCTGTAATGCTTTCCTCACTGTGACTGTCTAAATGCTGTTAGCATTGCCATTTTTCATAGACTGAGCTTTATACAACAGGATAATTTTGTAAGATTACTGTGATAATCACTGTACTGAGCTAACAGACCTAGTAGAGTGCATCATGGCATCTCTGGCTGCCTGAAAGCAAAGCAGAACTTTTGAGACAAGAAACTGGATGGCTAGCGCCAGATTCCTTTTTGCCAAGAATGACATAAAGCAGAAAGAAGAGACGTTGATCACGCAGTGTAGAAGAAATATGGTTTGCTTTGTAAGCTAGATTTTGAAGTTCTGTATTCCTCCCCACTGACATCAAGCACTCACTTTAAAACAATCAGTTTTCTAACACTTCAAAAACGACACAAGAGCAGCTTTGGGTTATTATTGGAGACACCACAGCAATAAAACTACTTGTCAAATAACTCTTAAAAATAGAAATTGTTTATTTTAAAACCAAAATTGCCTTTGGAGTGTGCAAATTTAACAAAGTAGCAATTATTCTTCAAACAATAGATTCCTGGATACCATATGAGCACTGGTTTGTGTTATTTCATGACTTAAGTGATATTGGTTTCTGATGCTATCAGCATAGAAACTACCTTTTAAAAAGCAAACAAATGAGGCAAGCATTTCCTCACTGATAATTACAGCAGAATGCATACTTAAACAATTAAAATCAAAACAGATCTCATTCATCATTCTCCATGAAGCACAAGAATGCAATACGTGGGGTGATTATTTTTAATTCTCTGAATTAAAACTCCTTTCAAATGCAGTCTCACTGATTCAGTGGGTCACAAGGTCAGATCAAGGTTTGGTTCAGCCCTTGACTGCTGACCTCACACATCCTAATCTCTTTCAGCTCAGGGAATCTGTTAACATTATGGATGAAGGCAGAACATCTGCCATCACATCAACACTTGTCTTTGTACTTGCTGTAATGAAGTCCCACTCTTGTTCCGATAAAACTTTCTTCCATGTTACAAGCCAAACATTCAAATAACAAGCTGATCTGCTTGTGACATGGCAGAAATGAAGAAAACAGGAAAAAAAGGGACTGCATAAGGAGAAAAAAAAAAAAGTCTTGCACATCTCATTCATTTTATCAAGTTCTCCCTTAAAAGAAGAAGAGAGTTGAGAGTTTTTGCTTCACTATTTCCCTCTGGAGAGCGTTATAAAACTTAAGCTCCAAATTAAGATGAAAAGAATAGGTCTGGGGAAACAGAAAAGGGACAGGACAGCAACAGTCTGTACAGGAGTTTTATAAGCACTTTCAGACAAACCTATTACCACAACTGTCATGACAATAAATATTAATTTTCAGCATAAAACTCACTAGTGTCCTTTTCACTGAGGCGAGCTAAAGTAAGAAACCATTCTATACCACTGGAGCAAAGCTCCCAATGTGAACTAGAGACCTTCCAAGTTTAAATTTCTTGTTTACAATAAATAGGACTGAAAAAGATTGACAGAATTAGAGCACATTATGCTACAGAAGTTGAACACTGGAAACCAAATATTCCATTCAAAGTAGAAGCTAAATTAGAAAAGCCTGCATTTTAACTTATGTAAAGCAAAGTCTTGCAATTTTCTTTTAAATAAAAACCATACATGAGACAGAGTTGCTGCACTACAACATATTCTAGAATGTTTTGCCCATGTCTTCTCTGCCCACAGAGCTCTCTCCCATTAGATGCAGTCACACTCTGTGCAACGTGAAACATTTCTCTGTTTTGATCTGCCACCTTGTAGTCTGAGACAGCTCAAGTGGGAAGTTTTCAGAGAGCACTTAAAATGTGGCAATAACTTACCATATGCTAAGAAAACGCTGAACAACAAATATTTAGGCACACACAAAAATTCGCTTTCTGAATCATACAGATACACATTTTCATCATAAGATTTCCCTGACATAACTAGCTTCTGGCTTTTTCCTCTTTTCTACCCTGAAGCAGGTAGGAAGCAGGTGAGCCTACTCTTCTCAATAGCTTCTCCACACCTAACAAAATACAGAGGTAATACTGGATATATATAATCTAAACAAGCAGGAAGGGGCTTCTTTAATTTCCATATCCATAAACTGTTTTGTGAACCTCTTCCCCAAAGTGATTCTGCCTTGGTTAGGTCAACAGTGACTCCACATTTACAAAGAACTTGGGCTGGACAAAGTTTCACACATTTTAAACTAAGCTATGTGTTTTTTCTAGGAAATGAGTATTGCAGTTTGATCAGGCAATGGTTTACAAAACACTTATCATGCCGTGATCAAATCAGAGAAGGAATTCAGGATTCAGAACACTTCTGAACAAAACTATCAAATTCTTGAAAAGGTAGGTTTGGTATTGACTTGAGCATGCCATGGAAAAATTGTTGTTATACTTGAAATAAGCTTATTTGTTCAGGTAATAACATAAAACAATTTTTGTTCTCAAATTTTCATCCGCGTCATAAAACCTGAACAGCCTCACTACTGTCTAGAGAATAAAAAGTTCAGATGTAGCTGTTGACTGTGCATACCGTTTTAATGAAGCACTGAATCCGGGACAAGCAGCTAAATGCAAAATCATTTTACCACAAATCTATGTATGGAAACAAAAAAGTTATTTTAATGACAGAGATACTGTCATTAATACACTGCATAATTAACTACATAATATGTCAGCTAACAAAGCACCCATGTGCTCCAGCTGCTATACTGCGCATAAACACCGCCCTCTAAGGGTCACAGAGCCACTTGCAAACCTTCTTTTTTTTTTCCTCCTTTTTTTACTATTTTACAATGTTTGTTGTTTTTGTTAAGAGTTTATTTCTAGCTCAGCTAAGTTGAAAGCAATGAGATGACTTCACAGAAAGAGAACAAAAACTAAAGTTAAGGTAGGCAGCTGTGGAGACTGACCCAGTTCTCCTGAACTGCTCATTATGACTTTAAAATGGGATTCCTCAATGAAAGCAACCTAACTGAAATAAATATTTTAAAGAGCAAGCTAAAGAGATTAAGAGGCCATGAAGCATAAAAGTAATTCTGCATTTTTCCAATACAAATTCACAGATGTTCCTTAATTAAGTGTACTTAATTACTGAGACAGGAAGAAATTTAATTTACCTAGTAGAACCATCTTTAAATATGATCTCAAAAAATCATCTTGTAAAGCAGAACTTTACAAGTACTGATCTCAGAAATATTTTGATTGCTCAAACCTCCTTAAATAGTTTATTTTCAGGTTAGATATACTTAGAGTCAGAACTGCAATTTTCACTTAAAACTTGAACTCTCTTTTTTAAGATAGTTGCATTTGACAAATGAATGAAGTTGTCTCTTGTGACATTCGTGCGACATTAAAAGATTTTTGTACTAGTTAATGATATATTACTACTAGCATACTAAAAGATTAGTCATATACATGTAATTTGTATTAAAAGATATTTGCAGAGGGATTTTTTTCTGCACGTACAAAGGTGAGCAACATCTCAATGACTAGTATGCATTTTCACTCAGTTTCTCTGAAAATTGTACGTTATTATCCAAAGGCAGTGAAAACTAATCGGAATTTCACTGGTTAAGCTCTGACTACAATAGCACAAAAACAGAAAGCAAAGGTTTTTCTAACTATCTTTTACTGCTAACTGAAATTATATACCAACTGATGCATTTGAACAAACCACACTGAAAGACGAATAAAAGTTTTGAGAAAAAAAAAAAAAAGGTTTATTTACTGAATAGTGAGTAATGGCTCTATTACCTTACTTAAAAAAAAAAATTCTTCCTGCAAGGTTTGGCTTTTGTTGCTGTGGAAGACTACTAGAACATCACAAATTGTGATGCAATCCTCCTTATTCCATTACTCTGTGTGCTACTGACCTTGTTCTTCGTAAGGGTCATCTGGGTCATCTGCAACCAGCTCAGCACTGCTTGGTGTCTCGTGGTCCTCTTTGGTCGCAAATATAATTCTGTCTTTTCCTGTCATTAAAAAAAAAAAAAACAAGCAAAAGTTCAGAGAAAACCAAGTCATTTAGAGAACAAGCCATTTACAAAGCTGCTGAACATCATGTGTTAATAGCTAATGAACTCTATATAACTTATCAGTCACCTTCAACTAAACCACTTGCTGGTTCAGAAGATCCCATATAAGATGGGAATTTGGCAAGTATCGAAAGGAATACTGCTAAGATTTGCTAGAGATTTAAAGATCAGACCTATAAAAGAAAAAAGGTCAGGTGTTAATTAATCTAGAAGGAAAGTTACAGCAGGGAGAGAAATGGATCCTGTCCTCTTTGCTCTGCTCACGTGCCTGTAAGAAGTTATTTTCGTGAGCCAATGGAAGTAGCAAAAAAGTCATAACTCAGTAGAGTGATTTATGATCACTGGTTCAGTTAGGCAGTAAAAGTACATATCCAGGGAGATAGGGACAAGTTCTCACTAAAAGGATACAAGATAAAACAAGTGCTCATTTCATTGGGAGGCCAGCAACAGCTATCAGCACTCACAGTAGCGGATAGTAGGAGCGGGATTGCAGGCTATTTTTGAGTTGTGGTGGCTTTTAAGACACTTTATAGAAATTTAAAACCCTCCTGAACTAAGAGGTTAGCACAGTGGAGCCAACACAGTGCGGGGCCAGGTGATAGGAGCACGCTGCCCAAAATAAGATTTCTTAGTGATGCTAACAGAACAATCACCAAATACACAAAAGAAACATAAAAGAAGTAACCTCGCTCTTGTTACACAGAAAAGAGTGAGAAAGAGGATAAAACTTTGGACAATATTATTTTAAGGCACTCATTTACATAGCCTCAGAATATATTCGAGCAGATCAACCATTCACTTGGTAAAATACACAAGCTAAATAAGATTTTATTGCTCTAAAGTTCTAATTTTCACAGCAACATCCCATAATAGCTGCAGGTCATAGAGGAGGATCAATGAACAGCAAAAGAAGTCATTTCAAAACGAGCCTGAACAACCGTTCTCTTACATGGACTAATCCAGATCAAGACACTCAAAAAAAAATGAGTAGCAAATGTACAACTTAAGAATTACAGAAAAGTGTTTGATATGATAATTTATAATGAGCAGTAGTCTGCCTTAAGACCAATGCAATATTTTATAACAGTAATTTCGAATAAAAACCACAGTTCCTAACAGCGCAGGATAAACTGTTTGGAAAGGTACTGTGAACATTACCAAGATGAGAAAAATAAGAGTTTCCTGCTCTTGTGCTATCCTTTAAGCAAGGTATTCAGGCACCTCTGCAGAAGAAAAGGGCAAAAGCAGGAAGCCAAAGTAGAATTTTCCAACAATCTTGTAAAACCACAAGAAAAATATAAAGACAGGAACGAAAAAAACCCACAAGGCACAACCAGAAAACACCCCATCTAGGCCAAGCTCCTCTAAAACACACAAATAGTTATTCATTGAGTAGAAAGAAAACAGCCAGTTCCGCAAGACCTTCCCCTCATTTCCCAAATTTTGAAGGGTTACAGCAGTAACTCGGCATATGAGAAGCTAGGATTTTCCGGCCTGGATTTTTGCCGGCTTGAAATTTTGTACTGAGTGACTTCACAGGAGCCAAAGGCGGGAAAGGAAAAGGCTTCCCCGGGGCGCCCAGCGGCCGAGGCTGCCGAGCGGCGCCGCCTGCGCCACGCGAGCGCCTCG